>NC_134841.1:22594203-22898891 GCF_965363235.1 Mytilus galloprovincialis
TCTGCCAATGGTTCTTCTAATGAAAATGACTTCCGATACAACTTTGGATATGTCCCTATGACATCTTCGTTAATTGGGTTCAACTCAATGAAAGGATCACCAATGAATACAACCCTTCACAATCCATTCCACTTTTTTCAGTCTCCAGTATCTGAATTTGGAATGACTGCAACGCCCTGTATGGCCACCGCTCCGTCTTTTGGAACCAACTCACTATTTCATGTTACACCATCAGCGTCAAAGGTACGATCTCTTAATGCACAATCCGCATTTAGTATGAAGTCATCATTCAGCTCAAATACGAATCCAGTATTTTACCCATCTTGTCAGATACAAAGAGGGTTTTCTGATTTGTGAAAAAAAACCAACATATCCCATATTTCCCATGATGTGGGTTTAATTTACTTCATTTGAAGAAGATAACGCCAGTACAGTGAAATCAGGGGTTAGTGAAGATGCTGAACAGTTTTGTTTACGCGTACAGGTCAGAGATAAACAATTGTTTTAAGTAGTAAACTGCAAATAGATTTTGTATATATAGCTAAAACGTAGATGGGCTCAATTGTAATTCTAAGATTGGACTAAAATAACATCTTTTTGTATAGAGTAATTGCATTTGAAATCGATGGGTATTGTAAGTTTTCCTCAGGAAATCAAGTCAGACAAATGTTGTGTGTTGGATGTACATTGATTGGTATTTGAGTCTTATACCTCATTTGTTTAAGCTTTAAGTAGCTGTGAGTACACTCAGATAGGCTCTTTGTGTTTCTTGTTTTATTTAGTTGTTTATGGGCTTTATATCGATCGCTTAAGCTAAGCGTTTTCAACTAATTATTTTAATTTGCTCTTGCGTTGTAGTGTTTTATCAATGTCCATTGCTGAAGATAAGTTCTTTATGTTTTTCTTGTTTTATTTGTTGTTTATGTGCTTGATATCGATCTCTTGTGTTAAGCCTTTTCAAAGGCCTATTATAGTTTGTTATAATGTTGTTGTGTTTTACCACAGTGACGGTGACTGTCCATGGCTAGTTTGTCTGCTGCAGTCATTTGGTGGCTTTCGTTTGGATTTTTTTTTTAACATAAATCAGGCCGTCACTTTTCTCGTTTGCATTGGCCCTTTCGAGGCCTTTTATAGCTTGTTGTGCGGTATGGGTTTTACTATTGTTTTATGACCGTACGATTACTTGTTGCTATATTTGGTGGAGAATTTTTTCATTGATAATCATATTCTATCATTTTATTCATTAATTTGTATATATCTTTCCATTTAAAGTACTATGTAAAAAATCTTTTTTTAAGTATTGTCAAATCTAAACATTGAAATCCGAAGTTGTTAATGTTAATTTTGTTGACTTTAAAATATTTCAGAATAATATTTGTGCACACATGCATTTGTACGTTTCAGTCAAATATATCACTTTATATCATGTTAATGAATCATTGTTTGTGTTACAGTAGTAGTTTATACCATTATTTGAAAATAGTAATTCATGTTTATCTCCAAATGGAAATATCATATTGGCACAAAAAAATGTATAAAACATTATTATACAAAATGCTGGTGTTATTCTAGCCCATAATAGATAGTTTAATTTACACTTGCATGTACGTTAGCCAGCCATCCTTAACATAATCTGGTCAATCGGAGACAGAAAAATTCTTAGTGGCAATTGTTTCACAATACACATTGACAGGTTCTGCATACGTTAACGTCTTGTGACCGTTTACACACATTACCACACTGCTCAACAGTTTCAGTTTACTAAATATACATATGCAGAATATACTGCTTTGTAATTATTGTTTGTGGTAAAGACAATGTAATGAAACAATTTCAGAATTACAAAACGTGTTGGGGCAGCACAGTCAAACAACATTGAACAACAGAATGGAACCATCAACCGCATGTCAAAAACTCTCTTCTTGGGTAAAAGTATGGTATATTCAATGTCTGCAACGGCAAATTATTCAGAATTGTCACTGATCGAATGTCTTGTTTAATGGTTGTGAATATTTGCGCAGTCATTTTGTATTGACCGTATAATCATTTGTGATATACAATCACTGACCATATTGAAGTTGACAATGAGTTTGTTTAAGTCCAGTTTTATTTATGATGTCATAAAAAAGTACATATTCTCGGAATGTTCACGTCGTTCGCTCTCAATTAAGTTATTTTTACTCAGCACAAATTAGGATATCATAAGTGAATCGGTCATAAAAAAAAATATGAATTTAAAATCATAGTGAAAAAATAATCTGAAGAACCGTTTTCCTTTGGTTTTAAAAAATAGTCTTGCATTCAATATACATGTTCTCGAAATGAATCATACAAACACATACTCCGATGTTTTACAGTACGACAGAATTACTGTAAACAGTACATTTCAATTGTAATGTAAACATTGTCATTACAGGAAAAGGTAGCATAATAAAAATACCAAACTCCAACGAAAATTCGAAACGAAATTTTCATGAACAAATGGCAAAATCAAGAGCCGAAAAACACACGAAAAGCAGCTGTTTTTCCCACTAAGTACAGGCATTTCCTTATGTAGACATTGGTGAATTAATTTTAAAAAAAGAAAGTTTGGTATGATTGCCAATGAGACAACTCTTAACAATAGCCAAAGTGTTTTTTATTGCTAGCTAAACATCTCACTTATTGCCTGTTTTAGGTTTAAATAGTATCATTAGAGTCTTTGGTTAAAGTCAGATGGAAAGACAGGTAATATAATAATCCTTTAGTTTATGTGATTCTCTCAGTTTCTGATTGTTAACTTTTTTCTCTATTCCTAATCGATTTTGATATGAGGTTTGAACATCGGTATAAAAGCTACTCTCGCCTGAATGGACGTTACACTTTATTTGTGAACACTGAATTGTCGTATTACATCTATTGATTGAGGGACTGACAATGGTAAGTAAAGATAAGATTGTGTGAGGGAATTGACATGCGTCGTAACAAATCAAAATGAACAGTCAATCCGCGAGGAAAATCTTCAGCCCACTACCCCTCCCAAACTCAGTACAGCAAATAGTCATTCCCCTAAAGACAAATAAGTGTTAATCAACAATAATGAACCATGAAGATGATGTCGATGTAGATGAACAGACACACATGTACTGATACACAGATCATATTTGATCGATATTCAGAAAATAACCATATCACAAAAAGTACAGTTCTTAACCGGTCCTCTTTGTCAATATTTAGATGGTAGTAAAAATTTATGACAAACTTAACTGTTTCTGTGGTGTCCTTTATTTCAAAGGCAATCCAGTTACAAATTTTTTCAGTGACAGCTCTGATCAAATGTGCATCTGGTGCAGGAAAATTGGTACCGTTAATGTTATTACGTTGAAGTATAATGCCAACTTTTTCTGATAAGCTGAAGTATGGAGTCTGTCTAATACTACTAACGCATAATTTTGAAAGAGAAGGGGCACAATTGGTTCCAATCGGACGACCTATTGTTTGTTGATAAGCATGTACGCCAAGAATGACAAAAATGTTGTTAATGGATTCAATGATAACATACTCCGTGCTCATATTGACAATAATGTGGAAAAGCACCAAATGTAGACGTTTCATGTTGTTGAAATGGTGAATTTAGTTCCAAACATGGTTGCTCATATTCAAACGGTTTTGTGACTTTTTCATAATCTGAACCAACCAAACATATATTTCCACTTTTAGAACGCTCTCCTGGAGTTAAAAAGTTCATTTTATGTCCATATGAAAACGACTCTTGTTGCTGAAATTGATAGTAATCCTGCATTGTGGGTCTGTTCGATAGATACTGATGGAATGCAGTCGGTAACTGTGTCATCGGTCTGTACCCGGAGTTGTATCTGGTTGGTCCTCTAACTAATATGTGTTTTGTCCTTCGCCTTGCTTGTCGTAACCGAAAGTCCCCTTTGATAAAATCATCAATATAAGAAGGATGAATAGACCAAAAGTTGCCCTTCCCATTACCAGACCTTCCAATTTTCATGAAACATTCATTTTTGGACAGGTTATGCCGAACGCTGTTTCTCCATGCTTTCTCCTTGTTCTTGTAGAACGGAAACGTATTCATGATGTATTGATATATATCTTGCAGCACAATTTTCCTGCTCTTCTTGCTTAAGACTGCTTTTGTTATCATAGAAATATAACAATAGCGCGGTTTGCTGTTCTGGCTGCTATCTTCAAGTGATGTTTTGGTATTCAGTGATAGTATGTCCTAGATAAAAAGTATAATTTAGAATAGCATTTTATATGATCTTAGCTTCTAAGTTGATATAAGGAAATATTATTTTAATTTCTCATACTCAGTTGACGGCTGTTAAATCTTAACTTTAAGGAAGACTTCACTTATAAAAACTCTACGGGCAATTTTGGCTAATTGAAAATCATTGCTATCTCATTGTCATAATTCTTCAAATAAATCATACACAATTACTTGTTTACAGGACGAGAATTGTGTAAGTATGAAAATCTGTGAGTTTTCTGGCGTAATAGTACTGACAAAAGAAAAAAAAATATGACTTACAATTAACAGTTAATTGTCAAATATAAATTCAAATCCAGTGCTTATGTGTCGTTTACTTTTATAATTTGTGTTTCATGTATACTAATGCAGTTATCAATGTATATTTCAACTTGTTAATTAGATAACTGTAAAAAATGGTATATTTTCCCTTATGATTTATGCCTATTAGATAACCGAAAGTTGTATTTTCAATTCTTATTTTTTGCTAAATAATACTTCAATATATCAAAATCATAATGATTAAACAGACTTTAAAATTTGGTAAGCAACAACTCAATATTGAAGGCTAACTAGTAGTAGGTTAAACAAAAGTTACTCACGTTTTCGTAATACTGATTTTTATCAGCAGAGTTAAAAGTATCATCTTCTTGAAGTTGATGGATAGATTGAGTACTTGTTCTATCCCCGTTGCTTTTCTTTACAGGTGAAGTCATTAGAAAATCAATCAAGATTGATGACAAATTCATGTTAATAATATTATGCGTCCAAAGACCGAAAGTAAATAGGGATGGGGCTATTGTCTTTATATACACTGTATTTCTTGACATCTTCATAAGTCACGTGCAAATGTAATGCCACAGATTGCTGTTGTTGTTAATATATTGTTTTTAACACAATACTTATTCAAAATATGAATAGGGAAATATATTGACATGTATAGTGTTTACCAAAGGAATCGGAAACAGGAAATGTATTGGTGTTAATGACATAGATGGAACGGACAGATTTTCTCACTGCGCGTTGATAAAATATGAACATTTAAGCTCCTTTGTCAACAACCGTGAAGTAGAAAAACAGTATTGTGTCTTAAAATTATTTCCGAATTTTCAATTTCTTTCAATAACAATATGATTTCTTACAATTTGTGCATAATGTCTGAAACTGACAAATCTGTATATTTGTTCGTTCCTGTAAAACGGAAGCGGAGTCGACGAAAAACCACCGAAAGACAAACAACTGTAAACAAAAACATAACACAGACAACTTAAAATTTGTATTACGAACCCGCCAAAATTTGCATAGAAAGCAAGTGCTCCAGAAAGGAAGATAGGCACTGCTCTACATGTCAATGTGCTATGGTAAGTACAAAATGGGCAAGCTACATTGAGGAAAGAGCACGTGAAGCTTGTTCTGATAATTGCAATGTTTTCGTCGTCTCCCGTGAAAACTATATTATATAGCTGTCAACCAAGTCGCGATGGCGTCCGTTAAATTTTCAAAGTGACGACATTATCTTCACCAACGAAATCAAATGAGAGCTTATGAATATTGTTTCAACTTCGATACGTTTGGTTTTATTTGCTTTAATTGTATAGCAAAAATCAATTGTATGCATTAAAAACAGAACTCATCCAAAAAATTGTGAGATAGACTCAAAGTGTCATTGCAAGCAGAAGAAGTTATCCCCACAGTCCACCGACATCCAATTAATGACTGCCATTCCGAGACAATTAAACAGTGAATGGAAATAGATGCATGACAACCCAGTCATATTTCATCTAATTTTCATAGGAATTTCGAACTTTTTACACTGTTTCTGTGATAAAAGCGGCTATTTTGAAAATTTAAAAGTCAAATGGCACGTGTAAACATTCTATTTGATATTTTTTACAGTTACAATAATTACATGGAATCGACAGTCATTTTGACATTACTACAGTCAAACAGCACTGGTGCAAATGCCAATTAACATGTGTGTGAGTGAAGTACCATAAACTTTAGAGCATTTAAACATGGTTTAACATTATTGTCCTTTCCTTGGAAACAATGACCATCTTCAATATTAAAAAAACATATAAAACTGGCGCCTGAGGAATCATATCATAAAGGTATCATTTGCAAGAATGAATACTACCTACATAATTTTTCGATAGAATTGAATGTTTCCATAGCAATAAGAAGTTCCATAGATTCTCAAAATCATCCAAAACTTGTAAATATATTGAACACCTTCATTATAGGGACATTTCATGATTTTTAGTTCAGGCAATCTGAAATAAGATATTTTAAAAGACACAACAATACTTTGCAGATTTGATATTATTTTTCAATGATTTCGAAAGTCATTTTAAAAGTTCATAGAAAATCTACAAATGGTGGTCTTTATTATTCTTAGACAACCGCACAATAAAATGAGGTGAAAAAATGCAAATTTGTCACACGACATTCGTTCAGGGTGACATTGGTATTAGAACAAAAACATTTTTTTAACGGTATAGTCTATATAAAAAAACTAGAAACGAGAAATACGACTTATTTGAAGGGCTTGAGGAAATTAAACAAAACAAAACACCGTTTTTTGTCAAAATAGTAGTATTAAAGAAAAATAGAAAACACATGTTTTCTTCTTTAGGATAAAACTCTTGCAAATGAAATACATTCTCCTCTCATTTCTCTAAAAAAAAATAGCATTTTTTTTATAAAACATTATTCAAGATCTAGAACGATTTTCTTCTGCCAACTACATTCCATTATGGCGGAAATCACCGATCTTCTCAAGCAAAGAATTTTATTGAAATTGTAACTGTAATAAATATTTTGGAAAACTATTTTTGCAGCCTTTTCACAAATAAGATTTGAACTGTTCTTATTGAGACTGAAACAAAATGTGTAGCAACGATAGAATCAGTATTTTTGTATTCTACTCAGCTTTTAATTTTTTCTTTATGTTCTTTATGTGCGAATTTGGACCTTTGAATACATATTGATTCCTTTAAAAAAAAGTTTCGTTATAATTCATGGAAAGCATGAAATTGTGAAATTCATTTATTGTTTTCCGCGGCAGTGAACTACCTATATATCTTTTAGTGACTGCAAACTATTTGCACCTCTCTAAATCTAAAATTGCTATGCTTGTATAATAAGTTTGAAATACATAACAAAACTTTGATTACACGGATTAGACTTGCCAATACAACTATCCTCTAGAGACCAAAGGGTGAGGATGTAAACAACTAAAGGTCACCGCACGGTTTTCAAAAGCGATACATACATACCGCATGGCTAGATATAAAGGCTGTTGTGTGGACAATAAGAAATAGAAAACAAAGAAAACAAATGCCCAGATTTATGCTGAAAACAATAAACAAACATTTGTCAATAGCAAACTGGCTTACAGGTTCCGGACGTAAAACAATGTGGCTCTTGTATATATTCCGGAAACTTTCTCAGTTTCAAACTGTTTTTAAATGTTGACATGAAAATATAAAGATTTGATATGACTGCAATTTAATAACTCGTCACTAAAAACCACAACATAAGAACAAACTATACAGTTGGTCAATCACCTTTGATTAATAACAGTACATGGGCATGGTTGCTATTTACAAGATTTAAAAAAAAACATGCATTGTGTTCTACGAAGGACTTGGATATTAACTTATGATCATAAACAAAATGTTTATAACATTTCTTCTTCAATAGAAAGAAAATGTAGAGTTTGTTAAGTTGATAAGCAAATTAATGGTGGATAGTTGGTTGCTTAATGATTAATAGATTACTCGTTGTTGAAAACTACATGTATTGTTGTTACTACAAGATGAGGTGAGTGATGGATCCTTAAAGATTTAAGATTGGTAGTTGTTACACACATTTAGTGGATTGTTCGTTGCTGGAATATTGTTGGGTTATTGAGTGTTTCATAATTGATCGATTGCTGATTGCTTAAAGAGTAGCTTATTGGTTGTTGTTGCAAGGCGATTGTTTTGTTATTCTTAATGGAAGTTTTGTTGTTGATTCATGATAAATAAACAAAACAACTACCAGGATTAACATTTTCACGTCAGACGTACGTTTCGTATATACAAAACTAAATAGGTGAAAAGAGTTGAAAGAGGCAAAAGAGAGTACGAAGTTGTAAAACTTTTACGACCCAAAATTCTGAAAAGTTTTGCCAAAAAAAGTAATGGAGTATATATCCCCCAATTGATACTATTCCCAGGCTTGTATTTCTTATAATTGTTTTTTTTTTATATACATGTAGAGGATTGCTGCTCAAAGGAAGCTTTTCAACCAAAAGTTCCAAATGGTGGGGTTAAAATCATCCCTTTGTAAATTTCACGAGTTGGTTGACAATTATGGAATATTCGTTTCACAGATGATATAGGATATGTTTCCGATATCGTATTTACAATCCCGTTCCCTTTTCACGAATGTGACCTATAAAATAAAACTATAAACAGGGTTTTTAATAACATGAGCAACACGACGGGTGCCACATTTGGAGCAGGATCTGCTTACCCTTCCGTAGCACCTTAGATTACCCCTAGCTTTTGGTTGGGTTCGTGTTGCTTATCTTTAGTTTTCTATTGTGTCTTGTGAACTATTGTTTGTCTGTTTGTCCTTTAATTTTTTTAGCCATCGCGTTGTCAGTCTATTTTTGATATATGAGTTTGAATGTACCTCTGATAATCCTTAGTTTTTGAAAAAATATCAAGTTTTGTAAACAGTTAGTTATGATCATATAATTATAAGCCACTTCAACCCAGAAGTGTTGTCTATAAGCCTGCTGAAACCCTCTCGATTAGTAGTGTCATCGAAACCAATGGTTATAATAGACTCAGCATTGACATTAATATCAAATTAAGTACCCGTGTCTGTCTACAAAAAAACTTATCAGTGAGGCTAGAATAAAAAAAAAGTTGAAAAAGCCAGATGAAGTACGAAGTACGTAGAGTACAACATTTTATGTTAACGTAGTTGTAGTCTTTAACTAGTCGTTATCAATAAAGTAGTATATCGCTGTTCAAAACTCATAAATCCATGGACAAAAAAACAAAATCGGGGTAACAAACTAAAACTGAGGGAAACGCATTAAACATCAAAGGAGAACAACGACACAACAATAAAATGTAACACACACACACACACACACACACACACAGAAACTGACTAAGCATTAGACAAAATCCTATGAGAGTAACAAACATGACACCAAAACCAAATACATGAATTTGGGATAGACAAGTACCGTGACACGTCTCATAGTAATATGAATACACACTCAAAAATAAGAAAAAACAACCGACACAACGGAAACACAACGTTAAAATGTAACACACACAGAAACGAACTTTAATATAACAATGGCCATATTCCTGACTTGGTACAGGACATTTTTAAAGGAAAAAATTGTTGGGTTGAACCTGGTTTTGTGGCATGCCAAACCTCCCTCTTTTATGGCCATGTGAAATATAACCTTAAAATGCAACACAACATTACAGAACAACTACAATATAGATTAACTGTTTTAATAAGTTGGTGTTTAAAGATTGTTTAAAAGAATAGTATAAAACGATGATAAAGGATTGATGAATTCATGGTTCGAAAATGTGTTAAACCAAGGAGTGGAGTTCGAAAATATGTTCTCAATTCAATCAAAATAGTTTTTTCGGCATGCGTCTCAAAGAACCTCTGACAATCAAAGTCTCACTCCAACATACACGAGTGGTTGATCATCTGAAATTATAACATTAAAAAAAATAAGCGAATTGACAGTTTCTTCATTACTTAATGATCAGTTAATTGTAGTGTATCAATATACTTATATTGAAATTGAAACAAACTTTTGTAATAATTATTAACCATTCTAGGTTCAAATGTCATGACCTTGATCTTTAAATTTACAGTAGGTAACTGTGACAGAATTTGGTTTTTAAAGTTTGTTTATTCTTTCTATTATATACGGTTCAGACAATAATAACTTGTTATCGAATCCCCAAATGTGTGAAATACAGACGGTTATTGCTATAAACACATATACTCCTTTCCTGTTACAACCATGATATATATAGTATATACCTACTACAAAATTGCTATGTTTAGCTTGTTCCTGCTACAAACATGCTATATAATTTTATAGTTCTTTACCCGCTACAAACAGGTTATTTTTAGTTTGCTTCCCGCGACAAACCTGCTATATATAGTTTGCCTATGTTCCAAACATGTGTTTTATAGTTTGTTTCAAATACAAACTTTATAAAATTAATTCTCAAAGTTAGTCAAGGTTTCTTAATCTTGGCATATATACAAGGCTTTTTATACAAGGGGTAAACACATTTAATCTCTTTTTCAATCAGTTTTTTTTTGTACTTTTAATTCATTCAACTGTTTTAATTTGGACCTTTTTGGTAATTGATATAATGACATGGATACACGAAAAAGATTGTTTGTTACCAAAAAAAAGGAAAATAAAAAAATATCGAAAACTGGAAAAATTCAAAATGGAAAGACCCTTATCAAATGGCAAAATCAAATGTTCAAATATATCAAACGATGGATAACAAGTGTAATATTCCTGAATTGGTACAGGCATTTTCTTATGTAGAAAAGGGTTGATCAAACCTTGTTTTATAGCTAGTTAAACCTCTAACTTGTATGACAGTCGCATAAAATTTCATAAAATTGACAACGACGTATGAACACAACAAACAGACATAATAGGAAAAAAATGTCAAAATAAGGGTACACAGTCGGCTTTGTGCTTTAATCATAATCCCTATAAAAACAACGAAATGTGTAACAAAGAAATACGCAGGAGCAGATACACAAAGAAGAAAACTAAAAATGAAAGACAAAAATACAAATGTTTACCATTGCACAATGACAGAATGATTGGATTTACAAGTACCGAGACACGTTCAATGAATATCATAAATAATAAACTAAACATACGAAGAAAATACAAATAAAAAATACTAAGACACGTTGTTAAGGTGTTAAATGACTGATGAATCCATTGTTCCAAAATTTGTTAAGCCAATGGAATTCGGGAATGGGTTCCCAATTCATTGAAAATAATCCTTAGTCCATGCGTCTCAAACAGAACCTGACAACCAAAGTCTAACTCAAACATTCACGAGTGGTTTATCATCTGTAAACTAGGAAAAACTGTTTCAACTGACAAAAAAGGGGTAAAGGCGAGCCACGGCACCTCAAAACCAGAAAGCCTCAAACAGATAGGGCTTGTCAACCGTGAAGTGTTCTATTTCAGGAGAAGGAAAACTATGACTTAAGATTACTGCTGCCATTCGTCGACACTCTTATGCAAGAGAAAGGCTTATGGTGACAACCTCGAAGAATATTCAAATTCGATATATGTAACATCTTTCGTGGACTTGTAGGATCAGACCATCTGATCTGTAAAGGTGATGTAACCTCGACAGAAAAACATGGAATGCTGAAGACGTTGGTCTTGGTCATACAGCGCGCTATAACAGACTACAATACGACGAACAAACAACAATTACACACAAATTCGTGGTTGTCGAAATAGTTAGCGGATTAACGGTTTCTAATTGATTGGTAGATAGATGATTGCTGAATGATCAGTTAATTGTAGAGTGGCAATGTTTTTGTAATATTTGTTAACCATTCTATGTTCAAATGTCATGACCTTAATCTTTGATTTGGAATAGGTAACTGTTATATTATTTAGTTTTAACGTTTGTTTTTTTTTATTTCTTTCAATATAATGCTCAGACAATAATAACATGTTATTGAATCCCGAAATGTGTGAAATACAGTCGGTTATTGCTACAAACACATATACTAATTTTCTGCTACTAAAATCATATATATAGTTTCTTCTTCAAAAGAGATATTTATAGTGGTTTCCTGCTACAAACATGCTGTTTCTAGATCGTTTCCCCCTACAAGCATGCTATTTTTAGTTTGCCTCCCTACAAACATGCTATATATAGTTTAATTTCTTATGTTGAAAACAGGTAATTTGTAGTTTAGTTTAACTACATACTTTATTCAGCAGCACGTCACTGAAGAGAAATTAATTATCGTTATGCACATCTGGTGAAAAAACATTGGTACCGTTTATGTTGTTACAACCACTGGATCAATGACTCTGCTATTTGGGTGATAGTCTCCGATGGTATCACCATCGCAGTAGCCTGTACTTCGGTACTGTCATTTCAAATATTTTGGCCCTAAGCACCTTGAAGAGACATTGGTTGTCAAAATACGCATTTGGTGCAGAATAATTCATACCGTGTTTGTTACATGTATTACTACCACTGCATTTGTAGGTCGATGTCGTCTTTGCAAGTGAACTGATATTCCCCGAAAGAATCGCCATCCCTGTCGCCAGTCAAACTTGTTGTTGAGTTTGACTGTCCCTCTGGTATTTTTCGCCCCCTGTTTTGTTTGTGATAAATCCCGACTGGAATGCGTAAATTGCAATGAATGTGGTATAGGCTATAGGGGCGTTGCTATCTAGTACTGCAGATGTAGCGGTACATCGGTTTCACGAATTTTTGAATTCTTGAATTTTGCTTTCTAACTGTAAATAATACTCATCTGTCTCGATTACCTAATCTGTTTTCCCTCTGAATTCACTGTATTTACTATCTGTTCATCGATATCGGATATAGTTTTCTTTTTCTTGTCAACTACTTCCAACAATGTTGAGATTTCCTTCCAGTCAAAAGGGGCATCACCAATGGCGTCATCGAGTTTGTTAAAATCTTTCGTCACCGCTGCTCTGTTCTCCTCTCTAAAAGTTTGTAATCAACGTTTGTCCACTCTCTCCGTTAGTCACAGCACCAACGTAAGGTTTTGTACCTTGCGTTGTGATAAGACTATGTTAACACTCACGAAATTATTAATGTACAGTTAAATATTCTATTCGAACATAACCAAAAACATAGTTACAATATTACATAGACACGAGACGTCAAAAAATTTAGTGGTGATGACACATATAGTAACGTTATACGTTCCTTCAATCATCGACAATAGTCTCACTGTTATTTTTCATAAAGAACAATGATAAAACCAGTATTCCTTAACTTAGTATTTTGATCAGAAGGTTAAGTAACTTTGCGTCACTTGATCTCTTCTATCCATCATTGTATTGCAATCTTGTTGATGTGTGTATCCTTTTTCTCAGTTTCGTTTTCAGTTTTTCTTCGACTTATGAGTTTTGAATGAGGCCCTGTTGTTTTCCATATCTTGTCGGATCCTTTGGTTCATATGTATAACGAAAGGTGCCATGGTGATACAGGAGTTTGAACAGAATACAAATATGCAAAAATGCGTAGAAAATGACTTAAATTTAGAGACCTATTGTATATTAAAAAGATTTATTATTCAATATTCACGACCTTTACTATCTTTGAGAATTGATTTGTAAACGTTTGTTATTAAGACAAACTATACGTTACATGCAACAGTATCAAATCATATAGGAAACAAACTATTTATAACATGTGTGTAGCAGGAAGAACCTATATATATTATCTTTGTAATAGGAAAAACTATATAGAATGCTTTGATGAAATAATTACACATAATTGTAGCAGTACTAGACTGTATTTCACACATATGGGGATTCAACAGTATGCTATATTTGTCGAAAGGTTATATAAAATGATATATTAAAGTAATAAACAAACTTTAAATACCAAGATGATTTTGAAACAATAAAAGTTACCATCTACAACTGTAAAGATCAAGGGTATGATATTTAAATATAAGATGGTTAAACCTTACTACTGTATATTCTTATTACATTATCTAAATGTTTATTGATCTACAACCATTAACCAATTAATCAAAAATCAACTGTTTCAAAATCACTGAAAAACCGTACGTATTTATGAAAATGATCATTTAAGCAATGAGTCATCAACGTTGTGAACAATGCAAAACCATTATGGTACACAATTTATAGTATATCTTGTTGGTTGCTGAATTATTGATAGATATATTGTTGGATGGTTAACAATTGAATTTTTTTTATGGGTGGTGGTTGATTATTGCTGGTTGCTAAATGATTGATATAGTATTGGTTGTTTAACAATTGATCGATTGATGAATGCTGAATAATTATTTAATGGAATGTTGCTATCAATTGGTGGATTGTTGTTTGATTAATGAAAAGTTGAGTATTCATGCGTAATGATTGGTGGATTGTGTGATTTTAAATTGTTAGTGGATTGTTTGTTGCTATACTAAACTGTGGATTGTCGTGCACTTTAGGAATTACGGAATTTATGTTTCTAAATGATTGGTGGATTGATGGTTGGGGAAATATTTGCCGATTGTTGGTTTCTGACTAATTTTCTTTTATCCTGAGTGATGAATTGTCTAAATTGTATTATAGATATGTACAATTAGGAAACGAAATTTGAACTAGATTTGCCATTGCAAGCAATAGCGGATGTCACCCTTCCCCCCATTGCTACTAAGTGGCAGCCATTTCAACAATTTTAAACAGTGATTTATCATATATGCATTACAATTCATCTTTCTACAAATTTTCAGAACATTTGAAGCATTTTGAAATTTTTGAAATTTTTGATGTTTCCATGGCAACGGCAGCCATTTTGGAAATTCTAACCCCAAATTCTGCTTCAACATTTTGAATTTTTTGAAATTTTTGCTGCTGTATTCATGGTAACATTGTAGTTCCAATGATTGTCAAAATCATTCAAAACCTGTATATAGTTGAAAACTATATTGTATGAAAATTAGATGATTCTAAATTAAGGCATACCAAAATTATTCACCAAACCCTGAAGTTTTTGGAGCATTTTGATCTGTTTTGCATTGTTTCCATGGTAACGGCAGACATTTTCGAAATTCCAACGCCAAATTCCACATAAACCAATGTTGCTCATCGTTACTGTGAAGTTTTATAACATTTGGAGCATTTTCATATTTTGGAAATTTTTGGTGTAGTATCCATGGCAACATACTAGTTCCAATGATTGCCAAAATCATCCCAAAGCAGTATATAGTGGGCACCTACATTGTATTAAAATCTAAAGATTTTGAGGTTAAGCATTCTCAAACAATTCACCTAACTCCAAAATTATATTTTTTCACCATTTTTCCGTTTCCATAGTGATGGCAGCCATTTTTTTAGTTCCAATACCGGAAAGCAACAGGAAAGTCAGGGTTCCTTGTTATAGCGCACCATCATTCAGATTGGTTCCTTTGGCTCTAAGAAAGCGGGCGGACAAAATTAGGTGGAAGAAAAATAATAATAACTAGATTTGCCATTGCAAGCAATAGCGGATGGCACCCTTTCCCCATTGCCAGGCCAGCGGCAGCCATTCAGAAAATTTTTGCTGTTTCCATGGCAACGGCGGCCATTTTGAAAATTCGAAACTCAAAAGTTAAGTCTACATAAGCTAGGCAAAATTTGTTACAAGTTTTATTAAATTTAAAGCATTTTGAAGTTTTTCATAATTTCGCTGTTCCCATGGTAACGGCGGCCATTTTGAATATTCCAAAGTCAAACCCCCGCTGCAATTTTTTCCCTCCATAATCATATATACCATCATATACCATTTAATATCTCTAGAATAAATTTAACATTGATGTTCTGGAATGTTCTGTGAAAATTCAAAGTTTTGACCTTTTTGCATTGTTTCCATGGTAACAACAGATTTTTTGGAAATTCCAACGCCAAATTCCACATTTTCCAATGTTGCTCATCGTTACTGTGAAGTTTCATTAAGTTTTGAGCATTTTGATATTTTTGAAATTTTTGGTGCAGTTTCCATGGCAACATAGTAGTTCCAATGAGTACCAAAATCATCCAACACCTGTATATAGTGGGCACCTACATTGTATTAAAATATAATGATTCTGAGTTAAAGCATATCCAAACAGTTCACTAAAACAAAAAAACTGGATTTTTTCACATTTGTTTCGTTTCTTGGCAAAGGCAGTCATCTTGATGATGCCATACCCCACTGCACTATATAATGTGGTGGTCTACATTATGGTATAGTTCCATCAATATTGTTCAAGCCAATTCTGAGAAATAGTATGGACAAAAAAATGTGTGGAAATAAATATAATAATAATAAGAAAAAAAGAATCGAACAATAACAATATGTCACCCCAACTCCGTTGAGGGTGCCATAATAATAATAAAAAAAAAGAAACGGAGGAAAAACAATATGTCACCCGACATTGTCGATCGGGTGACATAATTATCTATATCTATCCATCTTAAGTTTTTTCACCTTGATCTTAAAAAGTTCAATACTTTTGTTATTTAACTTTTTCAGACAATAACAACATGTTGTTGAATCCACAAATGTGACAAATAACAGTTCCTGCTTCAAACATAATTATTATAATCATCAGTTCCTGATGCAAGCATGCTATATATAGTTTCTTCTTGTAAAACACATGCTAAATTTAATATGTTCATGCTACAAACATAATATATATTGAGTTGTTTTTCTTCTAAATATGTTAAATATAGTGTATCACTGTAATAAACATGCTGAATATAGTTTGTTCTTATCCCGGGCATAAAAACAATGCCGTATTTTGCGAAACCTTTTCAACTTTTGATCTTCAGTGCTGTACAACTTTGTACTTTTTTCACTTTCGATCTTTTATATCTGGGCGTCACTGGTGAGTCTTGTGTGGGCAAGGCGCGTTTTTGGCGTATTGAATTTTAAACCTGATGCTTTTTGTTATCTATTAATCATGTTTTTCTGTGTCTAATATGTTCTCCTATTTATTTGTATTGTAGTCCTGTAATATTATGTTGTCATTTCAATGTTATATTTAACTTTGCCATTAAAGTGCGAGGTTTGGCATGCCTTAAAACCAGGTTCAACCCACCACTTTTATTCCCCTTTAAAAGTGTCCTGTACCAAGTCAGGAAGATGGTCATTGTTATATATTGTTCGTTTCTCTTTGTGTTGCATTTTAACGTTGAGTCGTTTGTGTTTTCTCTTATTTTTGAGATATTGAGATAAGACGTGGCACGGTACTTGTCTATCCCAAATTCATGTATTTGGTTTTCATGTTACATTTGTTATTCTCGTGGTGTTTTGTCTGATGATTGGTCTGTTTCTGTGTGTGTTGCGTTTCGATGTTGTGTCGTTGTTCTCCTCTTATATTTAATGCGTTTCGCTCGGTTTTGGTTTGTTACCCCGATTTTGTTTTTTGTCCATGGATTTATGAGTTTTGAACAGCGGTATACTACTGTTGCCTTTATTTGTTCCTGCAATATGATTGTTTTAAACATGGTTTCACTATAACTAACATATTAAAACAATTTGATTTAAACATTGTTTCTGTTACACAGATGGCAAATATATCAGAATAAAAAGATATGGTAACGCTGCAATGATACAACATTTCACAAGAGACCACTTAACTTCGAACTAAATTTATATATTTTGGCCTTTAACAATGCCCAAAGGCCATTCGCATAAAACTCTATCCATGGTCAATAAGTGACCAATGTATAACAATTCAAGCAAAAAATGATGGTCTGATTCATGTTAATAGAACAGTAAACAAAAATAAAAATAATATATAAAAGCAAAAGACAAACTTTAAATTACAGCCTCCTGACCTTAGATATGAGGCGTCTAGCCATCTCTGTAACCTGAGATAGTGAAGGATAACTACAGTATATGAACAAACCATCAAATCAGTTCAAAAAGGCATGAATCATCGGAACCACACAATGTACAAAATAAAATTACCAAAAGATTTGTTCTTGATTTTAAACGTTGTAGTCTCATTTGGGAATTATACCACATATTTTAGTTTTCATTTATTTTCGACACAAACTTACGAATTGTGGGTAGCTAGGTTTTTACAAATATATTTCTAATAGCATTTATTTTTAGTAATAATAATAATAATAATACTTTATTCCATAAGCAAATACAGCATAAAGGATTACACAGATACACAAATTATACAGTTTATGTAGTAAGTGTTCCCTGTAACGGAAAAACTATTATTTAACTGATTGGTATGCATAATGTCATAGAATAAGATTTTGACAGAATATGAACATAAAAGATAATGGGATACTATAATAAGATATCAATAAAGAAGAAAATATATGAATACATTAGGTCTGAAATAACAAGCTTGAAGCACCACATTTACCTCAATACTCCAATTCGCTATGAACAATGATGAATACAATATTAGCACACACTACGCAAGGGGATGACGTTTACGATATCAATATGGCAATACTCTAGATAAATATAAAGAGAAGTCGGCGAAGGATACACATGAATAAATCAGCAATCCAAAAATGGAAAAGATAAGATAAATGCAACAAAACCCTTTATCTAATTGTCAATAAGTAAAAGAATCACAGGTTTTTTATTGTTCTTCAACTCAAAGAAACAGTGATACCTTCATCATGTAGACAGGCTTTTTCCAAAATCCCTTACCCAGTAAAACTTGCTGAATGCCAAATACATTATACATTTGCATCTGTTTATTAATCATTTCAAAAAGTGTTACAAGGAGATTCGTTAACATTAAGTTGATCTTTCAGTAGGTGCATATCATAACATCCTGTTCAACCAAACTAAAGCTAATTTTACCATCGAAAACCCCTCCAGACGAAAGAAGTGTTGGTGACCATTATATATAGACAAGTCCACCCATAGGGTTCAAACCATCGGAAGCAACTTTATTTATATACATACCAAATGAAAAAAGGATAATTACACCGATCATGCTGTTGTATAGTTTATACTAATTGACCTTGACCTGACAGTTGTAGACAATGACTGTTATTGAACTCGTTTGGCAACAGTAGTAAACCACTGTTCAATAGTCAAAATTATGTTACCAATAAAAAAAAATCAGATAACAAACAAAAACCAAAGGAAACACATCAACTATAATAGGAAAACAGCGGAACAACAAAACACTGAACTACAACAAAAGTAAACGATTGCATACATAGCAAGGGAATGTGGATAACAATTGTAATATTCCTGACTTAGTATGAAACATTTTACCAAAAAAATGGTTGGTTGAATCTTGTATATTGCAAGCTATTACAAGCTGTTGGTATTACAATTTTAATTGTTTTTTACCCATGGATACTTTAACAACATGTTTTGTATATCTGCATATGTTCAATGCAATACAGATCATATAAACATATTTCTGGGTTGACAGTTCCTACAATAGTATATACAGTTTATATGTATATATTTGCATGTCTATATTGAAAACAACGTTAAAACCAATGATTGCGTTGGATAACAACCGCAATTTGTTTACGTGTGCATAAAAAACAGATTTATTGGTACAGCACAAACAACATTTTCAAAAAGAACAAAATGTACAAAAGTATATTTTAACAAAACACATTTGAATAACAGGTCGAACAATGAATGTTCTTAGTTACTACTGACTGATTACCAAATAAATGGATCACAAAATATAACAAAATTAATCTTAGCTATTATTTTAATATTCCTGTTTGGTATTTAAAAGATACCATTTGGTTGAAATGCACTAGAAATTAATAATTACGGGGATTTAACTTAGAGCTTTGGTATCATTCAAACCAGAAGTTATCGAGATATTTCTCAAATTACCAAACACGCAAAACCAAAAGACTTTCCATTGATTACTTATGCTGAGGGTAACTTCAAAATAGAATGGTTCAGTTGATGGGTTCTTGTTGTAGCAATGAAATTCTTCTTGATTGTCTGAATCTTACAATATAATATTACAGATTTCTGTGAACTTTCCATTTCTATGTAACAACAGTCCAGCAGCACCTGCATACGGAGTATATATCTCCAAATTGATACGATATTCCCGGGATTGTATTTCCTATCATGATTTCCGTGTTAGAGGGTTGCAGTTCACAAAGGAAACTGTTAGGTAGCAATACACAGTTAGAAGTTTTAGTTTCGCATTATGGCCATGGTGATTTTTTAAATATGAAAGTTTTTGTACAGTAAAATTTATTTTTAGATAATTGAAAAATAATATAGCCTTCTTAGTGGGTTTATATGAACATTTAGATTGGTTTAAGCATGTTTTAAAGGCCATTTATATGTTTGACAGTCCGTATTTTCCTATCCGTACCGCCCATTGGTCCATGAATTATTGCAGTGCTTATCAACAAATATTTTACGCTCGATCTTTTCAATTCAATTTTATGGAAAAACGAGCAGAAATGCATATGCTTTTTTTGGACCACTTGATAGATATAAACCTATGGTTGCAGGAAAGGTATCACTGTAATTAATTGAAATTTTCCTTTGGACCAAATTTTTGAGACTTTTGTGACATGTTCATCCCCCTTTTTTGCTATATTTTGTATCAAAGAAATGCAGATTGTTGCCATGGTTACACCCGAAAGAGATTATATTTCACCATTATGACCATTAGAAATCAAATCTATTGAAGATTCTTTTTCTATAAATATATACATGCATAACACAAATATTAAGCCTTAATTGTAAGACAGGAGGGGAAAGAGGGTGTTTAAAAATTATGAGTGTCAATTATATGTTTTTTTCGTAACTGAGAATGGCTACCTTAATCTAAGAGTTCGAAATGGTGAAGTTGAAATCATCCCTTCGAAAATTTTACGGACGCCATCACGAGTTGGTTGACTGTTATGGAACAACCGTTTCACAGATGATATCGGATAATATGTTTCCTATGTCGTAACTACAATACCCTTCCCTTTTCACGAATGTGACCGACCGAATTACACCATTTATCGAATTTGTAATAGCATAAACAACACGACGGTTGCCATATGTAGAGCAGGATCGGCTTACCCTTCTGGACCACCTGAGATCACCCCCAGAATTTGGTGGGGTTCGTATAGCTCAGTCTCAAGTTTTCTATGTTGTGTTTTCTGTACAATTATTTGTCTGTTTTTTATTTTTATTTTTAGCCTTGACGTTGTCAGCTTATTTTCAATCTATGAGTTTGACTGTCCCTCTGGTATCTTTTGTCCCTCTTTTATAAAGACTGTCACTAACAATGACACACAGTACAAAACTAGACTCCAGAAGTAAATGTAAAATTCGACATTATCAGCTTTGCATTTTTCATATCTCTAATACTAAAATAACGAGGTCCAATTTGTCAGCCGTCATGGTGTAAAAACGACAAATCAAAGCTACTTTATATATAGCTAATGTAAGACAATGGTGTTGATTAAAAATAATACCACTCCAGACCCTTTTGTTTTCTACATAATTGATATTGCCAATAATAAACAAGTTCCGGGTCGAATCCGATACCGATACCAATAGTATATTCACCTGTTACCTATTACCTTATCTGTACGTTCCACATCTGACAGGCGCACCTACAAACGGTGATTAAGGATTTTTCTATATACACGGGTCATAATCACAGGGTTGACACTACTAAATTCAATCATTGTGACATTGTTCCCTTTTGTAGTATTTTAATCGGTATGACTGTATAAGATGACAATACGAATACTAAAAATCTAGACTTAAAATACGACATATAGGTACAGTTTTCAATTTGTTAGCCGGAATGACATAAAACAGAGAATCAAAGAATTCAACTTTATTTATAACTCATATAGGACAATGCTATTGATTAAAAAATACTCCATTCCAGGCCCTTTTGTTTTCAAAATAATTAATATTACCAATGATTGATAAGTTCCAGGTCGACGGGTTCAAACATAAATATTTTGAAAGCAGAGAAAACTGTACATCTTAGTATCGGCATGACTTTATCAGATGACAATACCAATACTAAAATAAGGCTTCCGCATAGTTATACACTTTACTTCAGTCACGAACCCGCGATATCACGGGTGTGTTCTAGTATGAAGAAAAGGTGAAAAGTTGTAGATACCACAGGGGTATTGGAAATTAATCATTCGGGGCAGAGTAACAACGAAACTTAGCTTTTGTATACACATCAATACGTAAACAATACAAAGTAAAAAATAATATTTTGTTATGGTTCTTAATCGCAGGGCAACAGTAAGTCAATCAACTTAAAACAATTTCCCAATCTTAACGTCTTATGGTGTTCCTTAAGCAGAATTCCTGTTGAAATTTTAATCAAGCTTTTACTATGTAAAACAGCAAACAGATGTTTCGACAATATGAAATTTTGTCCATTGATTTGACTCCCTAGTATTTGTTTAGATCACAAACAGAACATGATACTCGAATAAATTAGCGTGTGATCATGTGCATACCAATGAATTCATCTTACAACCGAACAACTATCACAACGTTTTGTACGCGTGAAATAATGTAATTTTCTTAAAAAAAAAAAGAAAATATCATAATGAAAGCGAAACTTTTTATAAAAAAATTGTGGGCAACATTCTCGGAATTTGGTTATGTGTATGCCTAATAACTTGGGCCCAGTCTTTCAAATTTAACAAAACATTTAGGCAATTTTGATAAAAAGAATAGAAAGCTTAGGGAGCAGACTTCATTGTTGATTTTTTTTTTAAGAATAATTGTTTTATTAGTAAATGATACAAAACAAATATGAAATTAAAATAGAAGAATATATTTTAAAAGTTAAGTCCTGAACGGTTACTAACAAACCTGTCTAGTCCTAAAGATTCAATAAACGCGATAGTATCGTTCAGAATTCTCTAGTTTCTGCACATTTCTACATCCTATATAACCAAACAGACGAACTATATAAAAAAATAAAAACACAAAAATACTGAACTCCGAGGAAAATTCAAAAAGGAAAATCAAAAATCAAAAGGCAAAATCAAAAGTCCAAACACATCAAACGAATGGATAACAACTGTCATATTCCTGACTTGGTACAGGCATTTTCTAATGTAGAAAATGGTGGATTGAACCTGGTTTTATAGCTAGCTAAACCTCTCACTTGTATAACAGTCGCATCAAATTCCATTACATTGTCAACGATGTATGAACAAAACAAACATACTCAAAGAGTAAAAATGTCAAAAATAGGGGTACAACAGTCCATATTGTGTTATCATCTTAATATCACTACCTAAACAACAAATGTAACAAAGTAGCACAAAAAGGCATACATCAAATTTAACATTCTCATTTTGCTTTTCTTAAAGGCAACAGTAGTTTATAAACCGAATCGGATGAGAGAAAACAAATCCGGGTTACAAACTAAAACACATCAAATGTAGGAGAAAAACAACGAAACAACGGAAACTATGAAGTGCAAAAAACAAGACCGACAACGCAACACACACAGAAACAAGCTATGAAATAAAAACGGCCATTTATCTGACTTGGTTCATAGGCGAGTGACTTTAACCATAAAATTAAATTTTTAATGCACCTACCTAACACACGGCTAAATTATATATCATTTGAAAGCTACACATCTGTACTATCTGTTTTGCCCGGTCGTAAAAAAATCGTACGGTGCAATTTCCGTCAAATCAAGATCAAAGGCCAAGGACGAATAAGTGCATATTTTCTAAGATTTCAGCCTGATTGCATAATATGACTTTTATATACTAAATAGTGCAAAATTTGTGACAATGTTGAAATTGAAAATAAAAGACTCAACAGATATAGCTTACTCTATCACGTATCTTGAAATCGATGATGAGGGTTGGTTGAGAACAAGTTTTACGACAAAAGAGATGACCATAAAACAACCGATAAAAACACCCCTTACTACCAAATTATAAACTTTTCATTTCTATGTAACAACATTATAGCAACGCATGCATATCTATACTACTAAAGGAGGAGACCGATTTCATTGAGCCTCAACTCCTCTGAAATAAAGGCAACTATAGTATACCGCTATTCAATAGTCATCAATCGATTTACTAGTAACCGAAATAAATCCGGGTCACAAAGCAAAAACTAGGAAAACGCATCAACTATAAGAGGAACACAACGATATAACAGAAACACAGAACTGCTACAAAAACAAACGCCAACATACAAAGAAACAGATTATTAGATACGAATTACCATATGCCTGACTTGGTACAGGACATTTGAAGAAAAATAGTGGTTTAAACATGTTTTAAACCATAAACCAGAGTTCAAATGCAAAGTTGAAATCATCCCTTTGAAAATTTCATGGACGCCACTACGAGTTGGTTGACAATTATTAGATATCTGTTTCGCCAGATGACGACTGATAAGTTCCATCGACGTAACCAAATTGCCACCATTTCTGCCGTGAAAGTCACCAACCGAATAAGGCTTGGTACCGAGTTAGGAAATACATGAGCCACAAGACGGGTAAAAGAGAGCCGTGGTGTAGTGGTTAGTGCATCGAACTACTAACACAAAGGTTCCTGGTTCGATTCCCGGTCCGTGATGAAAATTTCAGGGACTAAATTTTCGGCTCTTTCTTGACACCATTTGTGAGTATGGTTTGACCCGTGTTAAAAGAGAGCCATATCTCTTTCACGTTAAACACACCTTTGTAGATTTCGAAAAAAGAGCAGGCTATTGCCGCTACAAGGCAGCACTCGCACCCTCAAAGTGGAAAGCGATTAACTTAAGTTGCAAAACTTGTTTCCCAATCCACTATAAATAAATATGTTTAAACTAAGTCGGGTGTCATGATCTGCCTACCCTTTGGGAGCCCCCTGAGTTCACTCAAATTTTTTTTGGGGGGTTTGTGTCACTCAATCTGTAGTTTTATATTTTGTGTTTTGTATACTGTTGCTGTTCTTGTTCGTTTTTTGCCCGGCTTTGTCAGTTCGTTTTTAATTATGAGTTTGATGTCCCTTTGATATATTTCGTCACTATTCAAGTAGTAAAAGGTTTAAAAATTGTAGATCATTGTAGCTAAATGTATCATGATAACGATTTGGTTTTATATATATATCACCGTGAGCAAATTAAGTTATTTTCGCGGATATTTGTCTTATTGCGTTAATCTTCTTCACTTTACTTTGAGGTGATGTTTTGGCCGATTTTCATTACTGCAAGTTAATGTCTTTAAAGTAATATAATACCAAAGGGACAATCAACATCTCAAACCATGAATCAAATAAAGTTAATTAAAACCATGAATAAAATAAAATTAAAGTCCAAGAGACGAACAACAGTCCAAAAAACACAGCCTACCATGAAAACGAACACTCCTAAAACAGCGAATGAGGTCAGGATGGGTATTTAACTTTTTCATTTTGTTATTTCACAACTGCTTATAGTGTTTTACATACACAATGACACTCATTTGTATTTTTAAAGCTTATGTAGAAAATACTCAAAGCATCTTTTATTCAAATAATGAAAGCGATCAAACTTCTAAACACATTTAATATGACTTACTATAACACGATTTTAAACTAATTATGAAGCAGCCGCATTTTATTTAGTTCGTTTACATCCCGCTTTAAACAACCAAGTGTTTCTGAACAAGGTTACTTATTTCAATGTTGCCTACGATTTAGTCGCAAAGTAATGTTTGCATTTAAACATGATTACAAAAAGTAAAAAAGCTTGACTTCGTAAAAAACATATTTTAACCTCAATTACCTCGCATATATTCTTTTCTTACTTTAAATACCCCTTCTTTTATTATGGAAAATCATTCTCCTCCCTGATATTCACAATTAGCGATGTGCTTTTTTAACATAGATTAACAAAATGATCGCTATTTGCAGATGGCAGATTTTTGGGCAACTGCAAACACTTCAATAGAAGGCTGTTCCATAAATAATGATTAATAATTGCATCTTAAAATTACAAAACAAATATTTCTTGACCTAAAACATATACAATTATCTATTTTTTTAGCATACAAATATCGATTCCCCAAGATATATTTTGCTTTTTGAATAATTTTTCATTTTTTTAGGATTTGTGATAAATTTCAATTTTCGGGAAATTTTGCGCATCGAATCTCTTATTTTTTGTTTGATTTGGAAATTATGTATCATGTTCCATAAAGTTCATATGATCTTTTGGAAAATTTTATGGTACAAGAATTAGAAAATGGCGTTTTATTTAGTAATCGCAAAAATTGGAATGTTTTTTCATGACCTTTGACCTTGATTTAACAAAAATTGCACTGTACGATTTTTTTACAACCGGGCAAAACAGAAAGTACAGATTAACAGCTTTCGAATGATATATAATACAGCCGTGTGTTAGGTGGGTGCATTAAAGTCGTTAACTAAGCGTCTTTTTGAAATAAGTCACTCGCCTATCAGGACATTTTAAGAAAAAATGGTGGATTGAACCTTGTTTGTTTGCTAGCCAAACATCACACTTTTATGGCAAAACATTCACAGACAAATAAACAAATAAACAATACACTAGTACATTTCGACAAGCTAATAGTTAAAGCATGGATTCCCAAATCCTTCTATTAGATTACATTTCGAAAGCAAATCTTGAGATTCAGACTTTCAAAAGCAGAAAACAAATGTCATTTCAATAGCTGCATAACCATTTGTCAACTATTGTATAAATTTTTGTAGTTTATAATCATGAAACTGGCAAACGTGAGATGATTCATTGAAAATAATGGTACGCCTTTGATCTAAAACTTGTTGCATGTTAATGTTGTACTTCAGTTATGATAATACATGCATTCTCACTGATATAGTCTCTTAATATATAAGTGTGTTGATTCTTCCCTTCTATTGTGACTTGAGATATTTTCTAGGTTGTCGTTGCATTCTTTTGTTTTAGCAATAAAGTATGTTGCTGCTCAAACGGAAATGATTAATGTGTGGTCAAATGTAAACATGATATAAATATAAATTGACCTTGCTGAAAACATGACATTTAAAGTTTGTTCCTATTGTAAACAAACTATTTATAGCTTACTTCTATTGCATGCATGTTATATAGATCTTCCCGCTACAAACATATTATGTATAGGTTGCTTAAGCTGCGAACATGTTATATTTAGTTCCCTCCCACTACCCATACTATATATAGTTTCTTACCGTTAAAAGCATACTATATATAGCAACTGTTGTCGCTTACTGCAAACATTCTACATATAGTTAGTTCCTCTTTCAAACGTGTTACTTTTTTGTCATTAAAAACATTGCAAAATTGATCTTTAAAGAAAGTCAAGGCATCTGAATCCTGAAAATATTTCATGACATTAGTTGTTTCTTTTACCAACAAGTTAGATATACCTTTTTCTAATTTTTATGTCATATGTTTTGTGTTTCTGCAACAAGGATTCGCATTTAACATTACTGTAACTCAATAGTTTCGTAGTTAACACACAAATCTAAGTTTTGTATTAGAACTCATTCATATGGTTCAGTTAAGTACTGATTAAGCTTTCAACGACTCTCCGTAGACAAAAAGAGGACTACTGGATTAGACAATTGGGAACTGCGACACATTATGGTTGCAATAACAACATTGATGGTATAGGTATTCTATTTTCAAACCAGTCCGCATTGGAAAAGATGAAAAAGAGAAAAGATCTTTCCTTAATCTTTCCTTTGCCAACAAAGGGTCTCGATGGCGTCAACTTCGGCAATATCCTTCATCATAAAACAGGTCAATTGAAAATACCTCCTTATTTCAAGACCAGTCTTTACCAATCATTTCTTATACCTATACCAAACCTATTGCAACTAAAATTTTCAATTACAAACACGTTTTGCAGGATCTCGATATTGACGACTACAAGTCTAAACCTCCTAATTACACTTGTGCTAGTTCCCAATTCACATATAATCCTGCTGGCCACGTTACTACCGGTGACCTAAACATTGTTAATAACACTTCTCTACGAAATGTGTTATCGAAAGGTCCAAAATATCGTAAGTCTTAATCCATCAATTGGAAATACATCTTTAAAACTTTGATGGATTCAGTCGAGGATTATGCCAGGCAATGGGCTTAGCGCGAGAAGGAAGACGTAGACACTCTTTCCAAATGGATTAAGGCAGTGAGGTCGTTGATACAAATCAGAATTAAGAAACTGAATAGGTCTATCAATGCCCATGCTACGTCAATGAACCCAATGTTGCAAAACACCTATCCTACTTTCATGACAAATATGTTGTTGTCCCCGCAGATAAAGCCCCAAACAACATCGTTTTCGTGTGTAAAACTCATTACATTAACTGCTTAATAAACGAATTAGGTATTGACAATTCACTTGGAAACTGAACATATACCCTCACGACACTTACCAAAGAGGAAATCCTGGATAATCATAGGTCTGTTCTATGTTCCTTTGGAATTTCAACCAAAGATGAAGAACTGGATCTTCCATCACTGTATTGGATACCTAAACTACATAAGTGTCCTTTCAAACAACGGTATATTGCTGGGTCTTCTAAGTGCTCCACGAAACCTCTTTCTAAATTATTAACATCTATTTTATCAGCAATCAAAGACGGGCTTCAAAGTTATAGTGAAACTGCCTATTCTAGAGGTGGCGTGAATCAGATGTGGATACTTAAAAATTCCAAAGATCTTTTAGAGTACATACAATCTAACTCTTATTCATCTTGTAACAGTATTAAAACATTTGACTTTTCTACTCTTTACACAAGTATTCCACACTCCAAACTAAAAGACAAATTGAAAGAGTTGGTATTGCTTTGTTTCATAAAAAAGAATGGGCAACGTAGATACAAGTATCTTGTCTTAGGGACGGATAAATCCTACTTTGTAAAGGATCACTCTGATTCAAACAAAAAAATCTCTGAAACTGGTATTATCAAGATGCTTGATTTCTTGATTGTCAACATATTTGTTACGTTCGGAGGACGTGTTTTTCAACAGACTATCGGCATTTCAATGGGAACAAACTGTGCCCCTCTACTTGCCGACTTGTTTCTTTATTATTATGAGGCTGACTTCATGCAGGAACTTCTTAGGGAGAGGGATAAGAAGTTAGCAATATCCTTTAACTCTACTTTCCGCTATATAGATGATGTTCTTTTACGAAATAATTCAAAATTTGGTAACTATGTGGATAGCATCTATCTCATCGAACTAGAGATAAAGGATACCACAGCCACAGTTAAGTCTGCTTCATATATTGACTTACATCTTGAAGCTGACAATGAGGGTCGGTTGAAAACAAAAGTTTACGACAAAAGAGATGATTTCAGCTTCCAATTGTGAACTTTCTATTTCTAAGTAGCAACATTCCAACAGCACCTGCATACGGGGTATATATCTCGATATTCCCGTGCTTGCATTTACTATCATGACTTTCTTGATAGAGGGTTGCTGCTCACAAGGAAGCTATTAAACCAAGAGTTCCAAATGGTGAACCTTCGTAAATTTTACGGACGCCATCCCGAGTTGGTTGATTGTTATGGAATAACCGTTTCACAAATGATATCGGATATGTTCCTTATGTCGTAACATCAATCCCCTTCCCTTTCATGAATGTGACATACCGAATAAGACTATTTACCAGATTTGTTATCACATAAGCAACACGACGGGTGCCACATGTGGAGCAGGATTTGCTTACCCTTCCGGAGCACCTACGATCACCCCTTGTTTTTGATGGGGTTCGTGTTATTTATTCTTTAGTTTTCTATGTTGTATCATGTGTACTATTGTTTGACTGTTTGTCTTTTTCATTTTTAGCCATGGCGTTGTCAGTTTATTTTAGATTTATGAGTTTGACTGTCCCTTTGGTATCTTTTGTCCCTCTTTTATATATATAGTTTCTTCCATCTACAAACAAACTATATATTATTAATGCTCTTGGGAGACATTTACTATGTAATGAGTGTTATAGATGAGTTGCTTGAATAGGTCACTATTTCATGCTCCGTGATATTAAAAAAAACTAAGATTAAATATATAATCATGTAGATTGTTATTATCACTTACTTGATTATATGATATTCACCTGATCTGTTCAATTATTTTAGAACAAAAAAATGCCATTTTTACATATTGACCTTTTACGTACAAATGATGCTATTAAAATCAAATCACGTGATTAAGAACTGTGAAAATGAACAGTTTGAGGCCTACACTGTCAACAACTGTCTCAGCTATATAAACTGATTCGCAAAATGTATAATATGTTATTCTGTATTCTTATATCAATAAGATTAAGTCTTAGAATTCTAGAAGCCATGATTAATTCACAGTTCACCATCGATTATACTGTAGAGGGTATTGAAACAGTAGAAGGAGAATCTATTTCGAGCGATGATGATAGAGTCGAGACACCTTCTAAATGGACAAGTGACCGTAAAAGTAACTGCATTAACGGTGAACCTATTGCAAAGGTATGTTGAATTATTTGCACGAGCATAGAAAAATTGAAGACTTTTTCTGTAATTATTGTCATGATATGCAGTAAAAACACTCGTAACACGTAATAAAGGTTGAAGCTTATATTTTTGTATGTAAAACACCAAACTGGTTAATTATTGACTCGTTTCACCTGTGTTGATAAGTTGTACAAATAAAAATGTGTACAAAATTTCATCCTGTACAGAGCTATATAATATTATACATATCTAAATATGTTTGTACTTTTTTTCTATGATGCTTATTTTTTGTTTCAGAAACGATTATCTTCCATTGATTCCAAAAAGAAGCCACCACACTCTTATATCGCTATGATTTCGATGGCAATATTGAGTAAACCGGACAAGAAAATGTTACTCAACGATATATACCAATATATAATGGAACATTTTCCGTTCTACAACAACAAAGAAAAGGCATGGAAAAACAGCATACGGCATAATCTTTCACTGAACGAGTGCTTCGGGAAACATAGCAGGTCTAATAGCGGAAAGGGCAACTATTGGTCTATCCATCCATCATGCATGGAAGAGTTTGCAAAAGGAGATTTCAGACGTCGGCAAGCACGGCGGAGAGCACGGACGAATTCTGTAAAATCTGTCAACGGTTCTTATTATGAAAATGACTTCCGATACAATTTTGGATATGTACCTATGACATCGTCGTTAATTGGGTTCAACTCAATGAACGGAACACAGATGCATACACCCCTTCACAGTCCATTCAACATTTTTCAGTCTCCAGTATCTGAACTCGGAACGACTGCAAAGCCCTGTCCGGCCACCATTCAGTCTCTTGGAACCAACTCACTATTTCATGTTACACCATCAACGCCATTCGTACGATCTTTCAATGCACAATCTGTGCTTAATATGAAGTCATCTTTCAGCTCAAATACGAATCCAGTATTTTACCCATCCTGTCAGATACAAAGAGGGTTTTCTGATTGGTGAGAAAGAACATATCCCACATTCCCCATGGTGTGGGTTTAATTTACTTCCTTTACAGAAGGAAAAACGTCAGTACAGTGATATTAGAGGTTAGTGAAGATGCTGAACAGTTTTGTTTACGCGTACAAGTCAGAGATACACAATTGTTTTAAGCAATTAAATGCAAATAGTTTTGGTATAGCTACACCGTAGAATGAATTGGCTCAATTGTAATTCAAAGATTGGACTAACATGACATATTTATGTATAGGGTAATTGCATTTAAAAATGATGGGTATTGTAAGTTTTCCTCAGGAAATTGACAGACAAATGTTGGATGTTGGATGTGCACTGATTGGTATTTGTGTGTAAGATATATGATTTGTTTAAAAGCTTTTAGTAGCTGCGAGTATTCTAAGATATGCTCTTTGTGTTTTCTTGTTTTATTTAGTTATTTATGGGCTTTATATCGATCGCTTAAGTTATGCCTTTTTAACTGACTATCATTGTTTGTTCTTATATTGTGGTGTTTGCCAATGTCCATGGTTAGTATTTTGTGCCGTTTGACATGGTGAACCCAGCAATATTCAGTAACATATTTATGTAAAGAGTAATTGCGTTTGAAATCAATGGGTATCGCAAGTATTCCTCAGAAAATTAAGACAAATGTTGGATGTTGGTTGGGTATTGAATGGTATTTAAGGCTTAGATACTAGTACATGATTTTGTTAAGATTTCAGTAGCTGTGAGAACATGAAGATAGTTTTTTGATGTTTTTCTTATTTTATTTAGTTGTTTATGTGTTTAATATCGATTTCTTTAGTTGCGCCTTTTCAAAAAGTTTGTTGTAATGTTGTTGTGTTTTACCAGTGACGGTGACTGCCCATGGCTAGTTTTTGTCTGTCGCAAGCCAGAAGCCTGTCATGTGATGGCTTTCGTTTGTTGTTTTTTTATATTATTTTTACATAAAGCAGGCTTCAGTTTTCTCGTTTGAACTTTTTGGCATTGGTCTTTTCGAGGCCTTTGGTAGTTTGTTGTGCGGTATGGGTTTTGCTATTTGTTGAAGACCGTACGATGACTTGTTGCTATATCTGATATGGTCTCTGATGGAGATTTTTTTCATTAGTAATCATATTCATTTTATTCATAAATTTGCATACATATATACTATGTAAAAAATCTTTTTTAAGTGTTGTCAAATCTAAGCATTGAAACGTTAAGTTGTTAATGTTAATTTTGTTTACTTTAAAATATTTCAGAATAATATTTGTGAACATGCATTTGTACGTTTCAGTCAAAAACATCACTTTATATCATGTTAATGAATCATTGTTTGTGCTACAGATGTAGTTTATTTTCGTTTTTGATGCGTTTTGTTATTTGATTTTGCCATGTGATTATGGACTTTCCGAATTGATTTTCCTCTAAGTTCAGTATTTTTGTGATCTTACTTTTCATACCATTTTTTGAAAATTGTAATTTATGTTTCTCTCCAAATGGAAATGTCATATGGAAGTTTGCACAACAAAAATGTATTACTTAAAGAATGATCAGCGAGACCATTGTAATTGTTTACTGTATGAAGGATCTTGTCCAGCTTGGCAAGTTCTATCACTGCTTGGCAATCATACCAAATCATCTTCTTTTTTTTATAGTTAATCCACCAATGTCTTTACATGAAATGGCGGTACCGAGTTGGAAAACGACAAATGTTTTTCGTGTGTTTATATCTTTTTATTCTGCCATTTGTTCATGAAAATTCCGTTTCGAATTTTCCTTGGAGTTCGGTATTTTGATTATGTTACCTTTTCCTGTATTAGAGTTTCAAATGATACTACTTCCATTACAATTGAAATGTACTGTTTACAGTCATTCTACAGTACTTTAAAAAAAAAAAAAAAAAAAATGGGAGTAATGTGTTTGTATAATTTTAGTATTTATTTCATAACCATGTATATTGAATGCAAGACTATTTTTTATAATCAAAAGAAAAGGTTCATCAGATTTTTTTTTCACTGAAATTATTAAAAATGAAATTATGATTTTAATTTCATAAATTTTATTTTGACCGATTCACTACGTCTTATGATATCCTGATTTGTGCTGAGTACAAATATAAATGAATATTTCGAGAAATATTTGGTTATTCTTTATATACTGCAAATCCTACAAATGTTCCAAATTAAATATTACATGTAAAACCATTAACTTTTAACTTGGAGTGAACATTCCGAACTTTTTATGACATCATAAATAAAACTCATTTTCATCGTCATATACAAGACGATATATCGTCAATTATTGTATATCACAAATGATTATACGGTCAATACAAACTGACTGTGCAAATATCACAGCTGCTGTATATCATTTTTTTTTATCAAAATTAGCTGTTATATATTGTACAAATAAAAGGGGCGCATACATTTTTGCTTTAATTATACCTGTATTTAGTGATATTGTTTTTTTATAACCTTTTTGGTGAATTAAGGCCTTAACAGCAATAACACAATATTAGAAGTCCCTTCTGAATAAGGTTTCATTGCAGACATTGAGGAAAAGAATCAGTTTGAACATACACAAGAAGTTTTAGAGAGTTTTTGACATGCGATTGAAGGTTTCATTCTGCTTTTTCAATTAAGAATTGAATGCTTCTTTTTGTAACTTTATTGGGGTGTAAAAACGTTGACCGAAGTAAATTTTGTATGAAACGCGGAAGCGCTTCATTCTAAAAATGTACGCACGGTCAACGCTTTTACAACCCTATAAAGTTACAAAAACTTATAATTGCATTTTTTAGCTATGGTCATGAAAACACGAATTTTATATATTTTTTTATTTTATTTACCTGTGCACTTTATTGTTGGACCACGTGTTATAATGAATGAAAAGTTTTATTGAGAGATGCAATTGCTTACGGAATAACATGTGATGTGCGGTTAGCCAATCAGAATAAAGTATTATAATGAAACATACATCTAATGTAATTATTGGTGTTTGACTGTACTACCCCAACCCTTATTTGCAATTCACATTTTGTTTGTTTGTTCAGATTGCCAACTTTCATTTCATTGTCTTTCCCTCAAAACAATAACTACAAACCAGTGTATTCTGCAAATGTATGTTATGGTAAACTGAAATTGATGAGTATTGTGTTAAAGTGTGTAAACGGTCACAAGACGTTTAACGCATGCAGAAACTGTCAATGTGTACTGTGAAACAATTACCACCTATATGGTTTCTGTCTCCGATTAACAAGATTAAATTAATGATGGCGAGCTATCTTGCATACAAGTGTAAACTAAACTGTTGATTATGGGTTAGAATTACACCATGCTTTTCTATAATATGTTTAATACATTTTGTTTGTGCAAACTTTCATATGACATTTCCATTTGGAGAGAAACATAAATTACAATTTTCAAAAAATGGTATAAAAAGTAAGATCACAAAAATACTGAACTTAGAGGAAAATCAATTCGGAAAGTCCATAATCACATGGCAAAATCAAATAACAAAACGCATCAAAAACGAAAATAAACTACATCTGTAGCACAAACAATGATTCATTAACATGATATAAAGTGATGTTTTTGACTGAAACGTACAAATGCATGTTCACAAATATTATTCTGAAATATTTTAAAGTAAACAAAATTAACATTAACAACATAACGTTTCAATGCTTAGATTTGACAACACTTAAAAAAGATTTTTTACATTGTATATATGTATGCAAATTTATGAATAAAATGAATATGATTACTAATGAAAAAAATCTCCATCAGAGACCATATCAGATATAGCAACAAGTCATCGTACGGTCTTCAACAAATAGCAAAACCCATACCGCACAACAAACTACCAAAGGCCTCGAAAAGACCAATGCCAAAAAGTTCAAACGAGAAAACTGAAGCCTGCTTTATGTAAAAATAATATAAAAAAACAACAAACGAAAGCCATCACATGACAGGCTTCTGGCTTGCGACAGACAAAAACTAGCCATGGGCAGTCACCGTCACTGGTAAAACACAACAACATTACAACAAACTTTTTGAAAAGGCGCAACTAAAGAAATCGATATTAAACACATAAACAACTAAATAAAATAAGAAAAACATCAAAAAACTATCTTCATGTTCTCACAGCTACTGAAATCTTAACAAAATCATGTACTAGTATCTAAGCCTTAAATACCATTCAATACCCAACCAACATCCAACATTTGTCTTAATTTTCTGAGGAATACTTGCGATACCCATTGATTTCAAACGCAATTACTCTTTACATAAATATGTTACTGAATATTGCTGGGTTCACCATGTCAAACGGCACAAAATACTAACCATGGACATTGGCAAACACCACAACATAAGAACAAACAATGATAGTCAGTTAAAAAGGCATAACTTAAGCGATCGATATAAAGCCCATAAATAACTAAATAAAACAAGAAAACACAGGGAGCATATCTTAGAATACTCGCAGCTACTAAAAGCTTTTAAACAAATCATATATCTTACACTCAAATACCAATCAGTGCACATCCAACATCCAACATTTGTCTGTCAATTTCCTGAGGAAAACTTACAATACCCATCATTTTTAAATGCAATTACCCTATACATAAATATGTCATGTTAGTCCAATCTTTGAATTACAATTGAGCCAATTCATTCTACGGTGTAGCTATACCAAAACTATTTGCATTTAATTGCTTAAAACAATTGTGTATCTCTGACTTGTACGCGTAAACAAAACTGTTCAGCATCTTCACTAACCTCTAATATCACTGTACTGACGTTTTCCTTCTGTAAAGGAAGTAAATTAAACCCACACCATGGGGAATGTGGGATATGTTCTTTCTCACCAATCAGAAAACCCTCTTTGTATCTGACAGGATGGGTAAAATACTGGATTCGTATTTGAGCTGAAAGATGACTTCATATTAAGCACAGATTGTGCATTGAAAGATCGTACGAATGGCGTTGATGGTGTAACATGAAATAGTGAGTTGGTTCCAAGAGACTGAATGGTGGCCGGACAGGGCTTTGCAGTCGTTCCGAGTTCAGATACTGGAGACTGAAAAATGTTGAATGGACTGTGAAGGGGTGTATGCATCTGTGTTCCGTTCATTGAGTTGAACCCAATTAACGACGATGTCATAGGTACATATCCAAAATTGTATCGGAAGTCATTTTCATAATAAGAACCGTTGACAGATTTTACAGAATTCGTCCGTGCTCTCCGCCGTGCTTGCCGACGTCTGAAATCTCCTTTTGCAAACTCTTCCATGCATGATGGATGGATAGACCAATAGTTGCCCTTTCCGCTATTAGACCTGCTATGTTTCCCGAAGCACTCGTTCAGTGAAAGATTATGCCGTATGCTGTTTTTCCATGCCTTTTCTTTGTTGTTGTAGAACGGAAAATGTTCCATTATATATTGGTATATATCGTTGAGTAACATTTTCTTGTCCGGTTTACTCAATATTGCCATCGAAATCATAGCGATATAAGAGTGTGGTGGCTTCTTTTTGGAATCAATGGAAGATAATCGTTTCTGAAACAAAAAATAAGCATCATAGAAAAAAAGTACAAACATATTTAGATATGTATAATATTATATAGCTCTGTACAGGATGAAATTTTGTACACATTTTTATTTGTACAACTTATCAACACAGGTGAAACGAGTCAATAATTAACCAGTTTGGTGTTTTACATACAAAAATATAAACTTCAACCTTTATTACGTGTTACGAGTGTTTTTACTGCATATCATGACAATAATTACAGAAAAAGTCTTCAATTTTTCTATGCTCGTGCAAATAATTCAACATACCTTTGCAATAGATTCACCGTTAATGCAGTTACTTTTACGGTCACTTGTCCATTTAGAAGGTGTCTCGACTCTATCATCATCGCTCGAAATAGATTCTCCTTCTACTGTTTCAATACCCTCTACAGTATAATCGATGGTGAACTGTGAATTAATCATGGCTTCTAGAATTCTAAGACTTAATCTTATTGATATAAGAATACAGAATAACATATTATACATTTTGCGAATCAGTTTATATAGCTGAGACAGTTGTTGACAGTGTAGGCCTCAAACTGTTCTTTTTCACAGTTCTTAATCACGTGATTTGATTTTAATAGCATCATTTGTACGTAAAAGGTCAATATGTAAAAATGGCATTTTTTTGTTCTAAAATATTTGAACAGATCAGGTGAATATCATATAATCAAGTAAGTGATAATAACAATCGACATGATTATATATTTAATCTTAGTTTTTTTTAATATCACGGAGCATGAAATAGTGACCTATTCAAGCAGCTCATCTATAACACTCATTACATAGTAAATGTCTCCCAAGAGCATTAATAATATATAGTTTGTTTGTAGATGGAAGAAACTATATATATAAAAGAGGGACAAAAGATACCAAAGGGACAGTCAAACTCATAAATCTAAAATAAACTGACAACGCCATGGCTAAAAATGAAAAAGACAAACAGTCAAACAATAGTACACATGATACAACATAGAAAACTAAAGAATAAATAACACGAACCCCATCAAAAACAAGGGGTGATCGTAGGTGCTCCGGAAGGGTAAGCAAATCCTGCTCCACATGTGGCACCCGTCGTGTTGCTTATGAGATAACAAATCTGGTAAATAGTCTTATTCGGTAGGTCACATTCATGAAAGGGAAGGGGATTGATGTTACGACATAAGGAACATATCCGATATCATTTGTGAAACGGTTATTCCATAACAATCAACCAACTCGGGATGGCGTCCGTAAAATTTACGAAGGTTCACCATTTGGAACTCTTGGTTTATAGCTTCCTTGTGAGCAGCAACCCTCTATCAAGAAAGTCATGATAATAAATGCAAGCACGGGAATATCGAGATATATACCCCGTATGCAGGTGCTGTTGGAATGTTGCTACTTAGAAATAGAAAGTTCACAATTGGAAGCTGAAATCATCTCTTTTGTCGTAAACTTTTGTTTTCAACCGACCCTCATTGTCAGTTTCAAGATGTAAGTCAATATATGAAGCAGACTTAACTGTGGCTGTAGTATCCTTTATCTCTAGTTCGATGAGATAGATGCTATCCACATAGTCACCAAATTTTGAATTATTTCGTAAAAGAACATCATCTATATAGCGGAAAGTAGAGTTAAAGGATATTGCTAACTTCTTATCCTTCTCCCTAAGAAGTTCCTGCATGAAGTCAGCCTCATAATAATAAAGAAACAAGTCGGCAAGTAGAGGGGCACAGTTTGTTCCCATTGAAATGCCGATAGTCTGTTGAAAAACACGTCCTCCGAACGTAACAAATATGTTGACAATCAAGAAATCAAGCATCTTGATAATACCAGTTTCAGAGAATTTTTTGTTTGAATCAGAGTGATCCTTTACAAAGTAGGATTTATCCGTCCCTAAGACAAGATACTTGTATCTACGTTGCCCATTCTTTTTTATGAAACAAAGCAATACCAACTCTTTCAATTTGTCTTTTAGTTTGGAGTGTGGAATACTTGTGTAAAGAGTAGAAAAGTCAAATGTTTTAATACTGTTACAAGATGAATAAGAGTTAGATTGTATGTACTCTAAAAGATCTTTGGAATTTTTAAGTATCCACATCTGATTCACGCCACCTCTAGAATAGGCAGTTTCACTATAACTTTGAAGCCCGTCTTTGATTGCTGATAAAATAGATGTTAATAATTTAGAAAGAGGTTTCGTGGAGCACTTAGAAGACCCAGCAATATACCGTTGTTTGAAAGGACACTTATGTAGTTTAGGTATCCAATACAGTGATGGAAGATCCAGTTCTTCATCTTTGGTTGAAATTCCAAAGGAACATAGAACAGACCTATGATTATCCAGGATTTCCTCTTTGGTAAGTGTCGTGAGGGTATATGTTGAGTTTCCAAGTGAATTGTCAATACCTAATTCGTTTATTAAGCAGTTAATGTAATGAGTTTTACACACGAAAACGATGTTGTTTGGGGCTTTATCTGCGGGGACAACAACATATTTGTCATGAAAGTAGGATAGGTGTTTTGCAACATTGGGGTCATTGACGTAGCATGGGCATTGATAGACCTATTCAGTTTCTTAATTCTGATTTGTATCAACGACCTCACTGCCTTAATCCATTTGGAAAGAGTGTCTACGTCTTCCTTCTCGCGCTAAGCCCATTGCCTGGCATAATCCTCGACTGAATCCATCAAAGTTTTAAAGATGTATTTCCAATTGATGGATTAAGACTTACGATATTTTGGACCTTTCGATAACACATTTCGTAGAGAAGTGTTATTAACAATGTTGAGGTCACCGGTAGTAACGTGGCCAGCAGGATTATATGTGAATTGGGAACTAGCACAAGTGTAATTAGGAGGTTTAGACTTGTAGTCGTCAATATCGAGATCCTGCAAAACGTGTTTGTAATTGAAAATTTTAGTTGCAATAGGTTTGGTATAGGTATAAGAAATGATTGGTAAAGACTGGTCTTGAAATAAGGAGGTATTTTCAATTGACCTGTTTTATGATGAAGGATATTGCCGAAGTTGACGCCATCGAGACCCTTTGTTGGCAAAGGAAAGATTAAGGAAAGATCTTTTCTCTTTTTCATCTTTTCCAATGCGGACTGGTTTGAAAATAGAATACCTATACCATCAATGTTGTTATTGCAACCATAATGTGTCGCAGTTCCCAATTGTCTAATCCAGTAGTCCTCTTTTTGTCTACGGAGAGTCGTTGAAAGCTTAATCAGTACTTAACTGAACCATATGAATGAGTTCTAATACAAAACTTAGATTTGTGTGTTAACTACGAAACTATTGAGTTACAGTAATGTTAAATGCGAATCCTTGTTGCAGAAACACAAAACATATGACATAAAAATTAGAAAAAGGTATATCTAACTTGTTGGTAAAAGAAACAACTAATGTCATGAAATATTTTCAGGATTCAGATGCCTTGACTTTCTTTAAAGATCAATTTTGCAATGTTTTTAATGACAAAAAAGTAACACGTTTGAAAGAGGAACTAACTATATGTAGAATGTTTGCAGTAAGCGACAACAGTTGCTATATATAGTATGCTTTTAACGGTAAGAAACTATATATAGTATGGGTAGTGGGAGGGAACTAAATATAACATGTTCGCAGCTTAAGCAACCTATACATAATATGTTTGTAGCGGGAAGAAACTCTATATAACATGCATGCAATAGAAGTAAGCTATAAATAGTTTGTTTACAATAGGAACAAACTTTAAATGTCATGTTTTCAGCAAGGTCAATTTATATTTATATCATGTTTACATTTGACCACACATTAATCATTTCCGTTTGAGCAGCAACATACTTTATTGCTAAAACAAAAGAATGCAACGACAACCTAGAAAATATCTCAAGTCACAATAGAAGGGAAGAATCAACACACTTATATATTAAGAGACTATATCAGTGAGAATGTATGTATTATCATAACTGAAGTACAACATTAACATGCAACAAGTTTTAGATCAAAGGCGTACCATTGTTTTCAATGAATCATCTCACGTTTGCCAGTTTCATGACTATAAACTACAAAAATTTATACAATAGTTGACAAATGGTTATGCAGCTATTGAAATGACATTTGTTTTCTGCTTTTGAAAGTCTGAATCTCAAGATTTGCTTTCGAAATGTAATCTAATAGAAGGATTTGGGAATCCATGCTTTAACTATTAGCTTGTCGAAATGTACTAGTGTATTGTTTATTTGTGTATTTGTCTGTGAATGTTTTGCCATAAAAGTGTGATGTTTGGCTAGCAAACAAACAAGGTTCAATCCACCATTTTTTCTTAAAATGTCCTGATAGGTGAGTGACTTATTTCAAAAAGACGCTTAGTTAACGACTTTAATGCACCCACCTAACACACGGCTGTATTATATATCATTCAAAAGCTGTTAATCTGTACTTTCTGTTTTGCCCGGTCGTAAAAAAATCGTACATTGCAATTTTTGTCAAATCAAGGTCAAAGGTCATGAAAAAACATTCCAATTTTTGCGATTACTAAATAAAACGCCATTTTCTAATTCTTGTACCATAAAATTTTCCAAAAGATCATATGAACTTTATGGAACATGATACATAATTTCCAAATCATACAAAAAATAAGAGATTCGATGCGCAAAATTTCCCGAAAATTGAAATTTATCACAAATCCTAAAAAAATGAAAAATTATTCAAAAAGCAAAATATATCTTGGGGAATCGATATTTGTATGCTAAAAAAATAGATAATTGTATATGTTTTAGGTCAAGAAATATTTGTTTTGTAATTTTAAGATGCAATTATTAATCATTATTTATGGAACAGCCTTCTATTGAAGTGTTTGCAGTTGCCCAAAAATCTGCCATCTGCAAATAGCGATCATTTTGTTAATCTATGTTAAAAAAGCACATCGCTAATTGTGAATATCAGGGAGGAGAATGATTTTCCATAATAAAAGAAGGGGTATTTAAAGTAAGAAAAGAATATATGCGAGGTAATTGAGGTTAAAATATGTTTTTTACGAAGTCAAGCTTTTTTACTTTTTGTAATCATGTTTAAATGCAAACATTACTTTGCGACTAAATCGTAGGCAACATTGAAATAAGTAACCTTGTTCAGAAACACTTGGTTGTTTAAAGCGGGATGTAAACGAACTAATTAAAATGCGGCTGCTTCATAATTAGTTTAAAATCGTGTTATAGTAAGTCATATTAAATGTGCTTAGAAGTTTGATCGCTTTCATTATTTGAATAAAAGATGCTTTGAGTATTTTCTACATAAGCTTTAAAAATACAAATGAGTGTCATTGTGTATGTAAAACACTATAAGCAGTTGTGAAATAACAAAATGAAAAAGTTAAATACCCATCCTGACCTCATTCGCTGTTTTAGGAGTGTTCGTTTTCATGGTAGGCTGTGTTTTTTGGACTGTTGTTCGTCTCTTGGACTTTAATTTTATTCTATTCATGGTTTTAATTAACTTTATTTGATTCATGGTTTGAGATGTTGATTGTCCCTTTGGTATTATATTACTTTAAAGACATTAACTTGCAGTAATGAAAATCGGCCAAAAAATCACCTCAAAGTAAAGTGAAGAAGATTAACGCAATAAGACAAATATCCGCGAAAATAACTTAATTTGCTCACGGTGATATATATATAAAACCAAATCGTTATCATGATACATTTAGCTACAATGATCTACAATTTTTAAACCTTTTACTACTTGAATAGTGACGAAATATATCAAAGGGACATCAAACTCATAATTAAAAACGAACTGACAAAGCCGGGCAAAAAACGAACAAGAAGAGCAACAGTATACAAAACACAAAATATAAAACTACAGATTGAGTGACACAAACCCCCCAAAAAAAATTTGAGTGAACTCAGGGGGCTCCCAAAGGGTAGGCAGATCATGACACCCGACTTAGTTTAAACATATTTATTTATAGTGGATTGGGAAACAAGTTTTGCAACTTAAGTTAATCGCTTTCCACTTTGAGGGTGCGAGTGCTGCCTTGTAGCGGCAATAGCCTGCTCTTTTTTCGAAATCTACAAAGGTGTGTTTAACGTGAAAGAGATATGGCTCTCTTTTAACACGGGTCAAACCATACTCACAAATGGTGTCAAGAAAGAGCCGAAAATTTAGTCCCTGAAATTTTCATCACGGACCGGGAATCGAACCAGGAACCTTTGTGTTAGTAGTTCGATGCACTAACCACTACACCACGGCTCTCTTTTACCCGTCTTGTGGCTCATGTATTTCCTAACTCGGTACCAAGCCTTATTCGGTTGGTGACTTTCACGGCAGAAATGGTGGCAATTTGGTTACGTCGATGGAACTTATCAGTCGTCATCTGGCGAAACAGATATCTCATAATTGTCAACCAACTCGTAGTGGCGTCCATGAAATTTTCAAAGGGATGATTTCAACTTTGCATTTGAACTCTGGTTTATGGTTTAAAACATGTTTAAACCACTATTTTTCTTCAAATGTCCTGTACCAAGTCAGGCATATGGTAATTCGTATCTAATAATCTGTTTCTTTGTATGTTGGCGTTTGTTTTTGTAGCAGTTCTGTGTTTCTGTTATATCGTTGTGTTCCTCTTATAGTTGATGCGTTTTCCTAGTTTTTGCTTTGTGACCCGGATTTATTTCGGTTACTAGTAAATCGATTGATGACTATTGAATAGCGGTATACTATAGTTGCCTTTATTTCAGAGGAGTTGAGGCTCAATGAAATCGGTCTCCTCCTTTAGTAGTATAGATATGCATGCGTTGCTATAATGTTGTTACATAGAAATGAAAAGTTTATAATTTGGTAGTAAGGGGTGTTTTTATCGGTTGTTTTATGCTCATCTCTTTTGTCGTAAAACTTGTTCTCAACCAATCCTCATCATCGATTTCAAGATACGTGATAGAGTAAGCTATATCTGTTGAGTCTTTTATTTTCAATTTCAACATTGTCACAAATTTTGCACTATTTAGTATATAAAAGTCATATTATGCAATCAGGCTGAAATCTTAGAAAATATGCACTTATTCGTCCTTGGCCTTTGATCTTGATTTGACGGAAATTGCACCGTACGATTTTTTTACGACCGGGCAAAACAGATAGTTCAGATGTGTAGCTTCAAATGATATATAATTTAGCCGTGTGTTAGGTAGGTGCATTAAAAATTTAATTGTATGGTTAAAGTCACTCGCCTATGAACCAAGTCAGAAAAATGGCCGTTTTTATTTCATAGCTCGTTTCTGTGTGTGTTGCGTTGTCGGTCTTGTTTTTTGCACTTCATAGTTTCCGTTGTTTCGTTGTTTTTCTCTTACATTTGATGTGTTTTAGTTTGTAACCTGGATTTGTTTTCTCTCATCCGATTCGGTTGATGACAAACTACTGTTGCCTTTAAGAAAAGCAAAATGAGAATGTTAAATTTGATGTATGCCTTTTTGTGCTACTTTGTTACATTTGTTGTTTATGTAGTGATATTAAGATAATAACACAATATTGACTGTTGTACCCCTATTTTTGACATTTTTACTCTTTGAGTATGTTTGTTTTGTTCATACATCGTTGACAATGTAATGGAATTTGATGCGACTGTCATACAAGTGAGAGGTTTAGCTAGCAATAAAACCAGGTTCAATCCACCATTTTCTACATTAGAAAATGCCTGTACCAAGTCAGGAATATGACAGTTGTTATCCATTCGTTTGATGTGTTTGGACTTTTGATTTTGCCTTTTGATTTTTGATTTTCCTTTTTGAATTTTCCTCGGAGTTCAGTATTTTTGTGTTTTTATTTTTTTATATAGTTCGTCTGTTTGGTTATATAGGATGTAGAAATGTGCAGACACTAGAGAATTCTGAACGATACTATCGCGTTTATTGAATCTTTAGGACTAGACAGGTTTGTTAGTAACCGTTCAGGACTTAACTTTTAAAATATATTCTTCTATTTTAATTTCATATTTGTTTTGTATCATTTACTAATAAAACAATTATTCAAAAAAAAAAATCAACAATGAAGTCTGCTCCCTAAGCTTTCTATTCTTTTTATCAAAATTACCTAAATGTTTTGTTAAATTTGAAAGACTGGGCCCAAGTTATTAGGCATACACATAACCAAATTCCGAGAGTGTTGCCCACAATTTTTTTATAAAAAGTTTCGCTTTCATTATGATATTTTCTTTTTTTTTTAAGAAAATTACATTATTTCACGCGTACAAAACGTTGTGATAGTTGTTCGGTTGTAAGATGAATTCATTGGTATGCACATGATCACACGCTAATTTATTCGAGTATCATGTTCTGTTTGTGATCTAAACAAATACTAGGGAGTCAAATCAATGGACAAAATTTCATATTGTCGAAACATCTGTTTGCTGTTTTACATAGTAAAAGCTTGATTAAAATTTCAACAGGAATTCTGCTTAAGGAACACCATAAGACGTTAAGATTGGGAAATTGTTTTAAGTTGATTGACTTACTGTTGCCCTGCGATTAAGAACCATAACAAAATACTATTTTTTACTTTGTATTGTTTACGTATTGATGTGTATACAAAAGCTAAGTTTCGTTGTTACTCTGCCCCGAATGATTAATTTCCAATACCCCTGTGGTATCTACAACTTTTCACCTTTTCTTCATACTAGAACACACCCGTGGTATCGCGGGTTCGTGACTGAAGTAAAGTGTATAACTATGCGGAAGCCTTATTTTAGTATTGGTATTGTCATCTGATAAAGTCATGCCGATACTAAGATGTACAGTTTTCTCTGCTTTCAAAATATTTCTGTTTGAACCCGTCGACCTGGAACTTATCAATCATTGGTAATATTAATTATTTTGAAAACAAAAGGGCCTGGAATGGAGTATTTTTTAATCAATAGCATTGTCCTATATGAGTTATAAATAAAGTTGAATTCTTTGATTCTCTGTTTTATGTCATTCCGGCTAACAAATTGAAAACTGTACCTATATGTCGTATTTTAAGTCTAGATTTTTAGTATTCGTATTGTCATCTTATACAGTCATACCGATTAAAATACTACAAAAGGGAACAATGTGACAATGATGGAATTTAGTAGTGTCAACCCTGTGATTATGACCCGTGTATATAGAAAAATCCTTAATCACCGTTTGTAGGTGCGCCTGTCAGATGTGGAACGTACAGATAAGGTAATAGGTAACAGGTGAATATACTATTGGTATCGGTATCGGATTCGACCCGGAACTTGTTTATTATTGGCAATATCAATTATGTAGAAAACAAAAGGGTCTGGAGTGGTATTATTTTTAATCAACACCATTGTCTTACATTAGCTATATATAAAGTAGCTTTGATTTGTCGTTTTTACACCATGACGGCTGACAAATTGGACCTCGTTATTTTAGTATTAGAGATATGAAAAATGCAAAGCTGATAATGTCGAATTTTACATTTACTTCTGGAGTCTAGTTTTGTACTGTGTGTCATTGTTAGTGACAGTCTTTATAAAAGAGGGACAAAAGATACCAGAGGGACAGTCAAACTCATAGATTGAAAATAAGCTGACAACGTCATGGCTAAAAATAAAAATAAAAAACAGACAAATAATTGTACAGAAAACACAACATAGAAAACTTGAGACTGAGCTATACGAACCCCACCAAATTCTGGGGGTGATCTCAGGTGGTCCAGAAGGGTAAGCCGATCCTGCTCTACATATGGCAACCGTCGTGTTGTTTATGCTATTACAAATTCGATAAATGGTGTAATTCGGTCGGTCACATTCGTGAAAAGGGAAGGGTATTGTAGTTACGACATAGGAAACATATTATCCGATATCATCTGTGAAACGGTTGTTCCATAACAGTCAACCAACTCGTGATGGCGTCCGTAAAATTTTCGAAGGGATGATTTCAACTTCACCATTTCGAACTCTTAGATTAAGGTAGCCATTCTCAGTTACGAAAAAAACATATAATTGACACTCATAATTTTTAAACACCCTCTTTCCCCTCCTGTCTTACAATTAAGGCTTAATATTTGTGTTATGCATGTATATATTTATAGAAAAAGAATCTTCAATAGATTTGATTTCTAATGGTCATAATGGTGAAATATAATCTCTTTCGGGTGTAACCATGGCAACAATCTGCATTTCTTTGATACAAAATATAGCAAAAAAGGGGGATGAACATGTCACAAAAGTCTCAAAAATTTGGTCCAAAGGAAACTTTCAATTAATTACAGTGATACCTTTCCTGCAACCATAGGTTTATATCTATCAAGTGGTCCAAAAAAAGCATATGCATTTCTGCTCGTTTTTCCATAAAATTGAATTGAAAAGATCGAGCGTAAAACATTTGTTGATAAGCACTGCAATAATTCATGGACCAATGGGCGGTACGGATAGGAAAATACGGACTGTCAAACATATAAATGGCCTTTAAAACATGCTTAAACCAATCTAAATGTTCATATAAACCCACTAAGAAGGCTATATTATTTTTCAATTATCTAAAAATAAATTTTTCTGTACAAAAACTTTCATATTTAAAAAATCACCATGGCCATAATGCGAAACTAAAACTTCTAACTGTGTATTGCTACCTAACAGTTTCCTTTGTGAACTGCAACCCTCTAACAAGGAAATCATGATAGGAAATACAATCCCGGGAATATCGTATCAATTTGGAGATATATACTCCGTATGCAGGTGCTGCTGGACTGTTGTTACATAGAAATGGAAAGTTCACAGAAATCTGTAATATTATATTGTAAGATTCAGACAATCAAGAAGAATTTCATTGCTACAACAAGAACCCATCAACTGAACCATTCTATTTTGAAGTTACCCTCAGCATAAGTAATCAATGGAAAGTCTTTTGGTTTTGCGTGTTTGGTAATTTGAGAAATATCTCGATAACTTCTGGTTTGAATGATACCAAAGCTCTAAGTTAAATCCCCGTAATTATTAATTTCTAGTGAATTTCAACCAAATGGTATCTTTTAAATACCAAACAGGAATATTAAAATAATAGCTAAGATTAATTTTGTTATATTTTGTGATCCATTTATTTGGTAATCAGTCAGTAGTAACTAAGAACATTCATTGTTCGACCTGTTATTCAAATGTGTTTTGTTAAAATATACTTTTGTACATTTTGTTCTTTTTGAAAATGTTGTTTGTGCTGTACCAATACATCTGTTTTTTATGCACACGTAAACAAATTGCGGTTGTTATCCAACGCAATCATTGGTTTTAACGTTGTTTTCAATATAGACATGCAAATATATACATATAAACTGTATATACTATTGTAGGAACTGTCAACCCAGAAATATGTTTATATGATCTGTATTGCATTGAACATATGCAGATATACAAAACATGTTGTTAAAGTATCCATGGGTAAAAAACAATTAAAATTGTAATACCAACAGCTTGTAATAGCTTGCAATATACAAGATTCAACCAACCATTTTTTTGGTAAAATGTTTCATACTAAGTCAGGAATATTACAATTGTTATCCACATTCCCTTGCTATGTATGCAATCGTTTACAACAGCATGATCGGTGTAATTATCCTTTTTTCATTTGGTATGTATATAAATAAAGTTGCTTCCGATGGTTTGAACCCTATGGGTGGACTTGTCTATACATAATGGTCACCAACACTTCTTTCGTCTGGAGGGGTTTTCGATGGTAAAATTAGCTTTAGTTTGGTTGAACAGGATGTTATGATATGCACCTACTGAAAGATCAACTTAATGTTAACGAATCTCCTTGTAACACTTTTTTAAATGATTAATAAACAGATGCAAATGTATAATGTATTTGGCATTCAGCAAGTTTTACTGGGTAAGGGATTTTGGAAAAAGCCTGTCTACATGATGAAGGTATCACTGTTTCTTTGAGTTGAAGAACAATAAAAAACCTGTGATTCTTTTACTTATTGACAATTAGATACAGGGTTTTGTTGCATTTATCTTATCTTTTCCATTTTTGGGTTGCTGATTTATTCATGTGTATCCTTCGCCGACTTCTCTTTATATTTATCTAGAGTATTGCCATATTGATATCGTAAACGTCATCCCCTTGCGTAGTGTGTGCTAATATTGTATTCATCATTGTTCATAGCGAATTGGAGTATTGAGTTAAATGTGGTGCTTCAAGCTTGTTATTTCAGACCTAATGTATTCATATATTTTCTGCTTTATTGATATCTTATTATAGTATCCCATTCATCTTTTATGTTCATATTCTGTCAAAATCTTATTCTATGACATTATGCATACCAATCAGTTAAATAATAGTTTTTCCGTTACAGGGAACACTTACTACATAAACTGTATAATTTGTGTATCTTTGTAATCCTTTATGCTGTATTTGCTTATGGAATAAAGTATTATTATTATTATTATTACTAAAAATAAATGCTATTAGAAATATATTTGTAAAAAACCTAGCTACCCACAATTCGTAAGTTTGTATCGAAAATAAATGAAAACTAAAATATGTGGTATAATTCCCAAATGAGACTACAACGTTTAAAATCAAGAACAAATCTTTTGGTAATTTTATTTTGTACATTGTGTGGTTCCGATGATTCATGCCTTTTTGAACTGATTTGATGGTTTGTTCATATACTGTAGTTATCCTTCACTATCTCAGGTTACAGAGATGGCTAGACGCCTCATATCTAAGGTCAGGAGGCTGTAATTTAAAGTTTGTCTTTTGCTTTTATATATTATTTTTATTTTTGTTTACTGTTCTATTAACATGAATCAGACCATCATTTTTTGCTTGAATTGTTATACATTGGTCACTTATTGACCATGGATAGAGTTTTATGCGAATGGCCTTTGGGCATTGTTAAATGCCAAAATATATAAATTTAGTTCGAAGTTAAGTGGTCTCTTGTGAAATGTTGTATCATTGCAGCGTTACCATATCTTTTTATTCTGATATATTTGCCATCTGTGTAACAGAAACAATGTTTAAATCAAATTGTTTTAATATGTTAGTTATAGTGAAACCATGTTTAAAACAATCATATTGCAGGAACAAACTATATTCAGCATGTTTATTACAGTGATACACTATATTTAGCATATTTAGAAGAAAAACAACTCAATATATATTATGTTTGTAGCATGAACATATTAAATTTAGCATGTGTTTTACAAGAAGAAACTATATATAGCATGCTTGCATCAGGAACTGATGATTATAATAATTATGTTTGAAGCAGGAACTGTATTTGTCACATTTGTGGATTCAACAACATGTTGTTATTGTCTGAAAAAGTTAAATAACAAAAGTATTGAACTTAAAAAAAAAGAAAATACAAAGGGAAAGTCCATAATCATTTCATTTCATTTCATTAAAGGGTATACTGAATACCAATATTTTTTTTAACAAGTATAATTCCAGTACCCAACTTCAACTTTTTAAGATCAAGGTGAAAAAACTTAAGATGGATAGATATAGATAATTATGTCACCCGATCGACAATGTCGGGTGACATATTGTTTTTCCTCCGTTTCTTTTTTTTATTATTATTATGGCACCCTCAACGGAGTTGGGGTGACATATTGTTATTGTTCGATTCTTTTTTTCTTATTATTATTATATTTATTTCCACACTTTTTTGTCCATACTATTTCTCAGAATTGGCTTGAACAATATTGATGGAACTATACCATAATGTAGACCACCACATTATATAGTGCAGTGGGGTATGGCATCATCAAGATGACTGCCTTTGCCAAGAAACGAAACAAATGTGAAAAAATCCAGTTTTTTGTTTTAGTGAACTGTTTGGATATGCTTTAACTCAGAATCATTATATTTTAATACAATGTAGGTGCCCACTATATACAGGTGTTGGATGATTTTGGTACTCATTGGAACTACTATGTTGGCATGGAAACTGCACCAAAAATTTCAAAAATATCAAAATGCTCAAAACTTAATGAAACTTCACAGTAACGATGAGCAACATTGGAAAATGTGGAATTTGGCGTTGGAATTTCCAAAAAATCTGTTGTTACCATGGAAACAATGCAAAAAGGTCAAAACTTTGAATTTTCACAGAACATTCCAGAACATCAATGTTAAATTTATTCTAGAGATATTAAATGGTATATGATGGTATATATGATTATGGAGGGAAAAAATTGCAGCGGGGGTTTGACTTTGGAATATTCAAAATGGCCGCCGTTACCATGGGAACAGCGAAATTATGAAAAACTTCAAAATGCTTTAAATTTAATAAAACTTGTAACAAATTTTGCCTAGCTTATGTAGACTTAACTTTTGAGTTTCGAATTTTCAAAATGGCCGCCGTTGCCATGGAAACAGCAAAAATTTTCTGAATGGCTGCCGCTGGCCTGGCTATGGGGAAAGGGTGCCATCCGCTATTGCTTGCAATGGCAAATCTAGTTATTATTATTTTTCTTCCACCTAATTTTGTCCGCCCGCTTTCTTAGAGCCAAAGGAACCAATCTGAATGATGGTGCGCTATAACAAGGAACCCTGACTTTCCTGTTGCTTTCCGGTATTGGAACTAAAAAAATGGCTGCCATCACCATGGAAACGGAAAAATGGTGAAAAAATATAATTTTGGAGTTAGGTGAATTGTTTGAGAATGCTTAACCTCAAAATCTTTAGATTTTAATACAATGTAGGTGCCCACTATATACTGCTTTGGGATGATTTTGGCAATCATTGGAACTAGTATGTTGCCATGGATACTACACCAAAAATTTCCAAAATATGAAAATGCTCCAAATGTTATAAAACTTCACAGTAACGATGAGCAACATTGGTTCATGTGGAATTTGGCGTTGGAATTTCGAAAATGTCTGCCGTTACCATGGAAACAATGCAAAACAGATCAAAATGCTCCAAAAACTTCAGGGTTTGGTGAATAATTTTGGTATGCCTTAATTTAGAATCATCTAATTTTCATACAATATAGTTTTCAACTATATACAGGTTTTGAATGATTTTGACAATCATTGGAACTACAATGTTACCATGAATACAGCAGCAAAAATTTCAAAAAATTCAAAATGTTGAAGCAGAATTTGGGGTTAGAATTTCCAAAATGGCTGCCGTTGCCATGGAAACATCAAAAATTTCAAAAATTTCAAAATGCTTCAAATGTTCTGAAAATTTGTAGAAAGATGAATTGTAATGCATATATGATAAATCACTGTTTAAAATTGTTGAAATGGCTGCCACTTAGTAGCAATGGGGGGAAGGGTGACATCCGCTATTGCTTGCAATGGCAAATCTAGTTCAAATTTCGTTTCCTAATTGTACATATCTATAATACAATTTAGACAATTCATCACTCAGGATAAAAGAAAATTAGTCAGAAACCAACAATCGGCAAATATTTCCCCAACCATCAATCCACCAATCATTTAGAAACATAAATTTCGTAATTCCTAAAGTGCACGACAATCCACAGTTTAGTATAGCAACAAACAATCCACTAACAATTTAAAATCACACAATCCACCAATCATTACGCATGAATACTCAACTTTTCATTAATCAAACAACAATCCACCAATTGATAGCAACATTCCATTAAATAATTATTCAGCATTCATCAATCGATCAATTGTTAAACAACCAATACTATATCAATCATTTAGCAACCAGCAATAATCAACCACCACCCATAAAAAAAATTCAATTGTTAACCATCCAACAATATATCTATCAATAATTCAGCAACCAACAAGATATACTATAAATTGTGTACCATAATGGTTTTGCATTGTTCACAACGTTGATGACTCATTGCTTAAATGATCATTTTCATAAATACGTACGGTTTTTCAGTGATTTTGAAACAGTTGATTTTTGATTAATTGGTTAATGGTTGTAGATCAATAAACATTTAGATAATGTAATAAGAATATACAGTAGTAAGGTTTAACCATCTTATATTTAAATATCATACCCTTGATCTTTACAGTTGTAGATGGTAACTTTTATTGTTTCAAAATCATCTTGGTATTTAAAGTTTGTTTATTACTTTAATATATCATTTTATATAACCTTTCGACAAATATAGCATACTGTTGAATCCCCATATGTGTGAAATACAGTCTAGTACTGCTACAATTATGTGTAATTATTTCATCAAAGCATTCTATATAGTTTTTCCTATTACAAAGATAATATATATAGGTTCTTCCTGCTACACACATGTTATAAATAGTTTGTTTCCTATACTATTTGATACTGTTGCATGTAACGTATAGTTTGTCTTAATAACAAACGTTTACAAATCAATTCTCAAAGATAGTAAAGGTCGTGAATATTGAATAATAAATCTTTTTAATATACAATAGGTCTCTAAATTTAAGTCATTTTCTAAGCATTTTTGCATATTTGTATTCTGTTCAAACTCCTGTATCACCATGGCACCTTTCGTTATACATATGAACCAAAGGATCCGACAAGATATGGAAAACAACAGGGCTTCATTCAAAACTCATAAGTCGAAAAAAAACTGAAAACGAAACTGAGAAAAAGGATACATACATCAACAAGATTGCAATACAATGATGGTTAGAAGAGATAAAGTGACGCAAAGTTACTTAACCTTCTGATCAAAATACTAAGTTAAGGAATACTGGTTTTATCATTGTTCTTAATGAAAAATAACAGTGAGACTATTGTCGATGATTGAAGGAACGTATAACGTTACTATATGTGTCATCACCACTAACTTTTTTGACGTCTCGTGTCTATGTAATATTGTAACTATGTTTTTGGTTATGTTCGAATAGAATATTTAACTGTACATTAATAATTTCGTGAGTGTTAACATAGTCTTATCACAACGCAAGGTACAAAACCTGACGTTGGTGCTGTGACTAACGGAGAGAGTGGACAAACGTTGATTACAAACTTTTAGAGAGGAGAACAGAGCAGCGGTGACGAAAGATTTTAACAAACTCGATGACGCCATTGGTGATGCCCCTTTTGACTGGAAGGAAATCTCAACATTGTTGGAAGTAGTTGACAAGAAAAAGAAAACTATATCCGATATCGATGAACAGATAGTAAATACAGTGAATTCAGAGGGAAAACAGATTAGGTAATCGAGACAGATGAGTATTATTTACAGTTAGAAAGCAAAATTCAAGAATTCAAAAATTCGTGAAACCGATGTACCGCTACATCTGCAGTACTAGATAGCAACGCCCCTATAGCCTATACCACATTCATTCATTGCAATTTACGCATTCCAGTCGGGATTTATCACAAACAAAACAGGGGGCGAAAAATACCAGAGGGACAGTCAAACTCAACAACAAGTTTGACTGGCGACAGGGATGGCGATTCTTTCGGGGAATATCAGTTCACTTGCAAAGACGACATCGACCTACAAATGCAGTGGTAGTAATACATGTAACAAACACGGTATGAATTATTCTGCACCAAATGCGTATTTTGACAACCAATGTCTCTTCAAGGTGCTTAGGGCCAAAATATTTGAAATGACAGTACCGAAGTACAGGCTACTGCGATGGTGATACCATCGGAGACTATCACCCAAATAGCAGAGTCATTGATCCAGTGGTTGTAACAACATAAACGGTACCAATGTTTTTTCACCAGATGTGCATAACGATAATTAATTTCTCTTCAGTGACGTGCTGCTGAATAAAGTATGTAGTTAAACTAAACTACAAATTACCTGTTTTCAACATAAGAAATAAAACTATATATAGCATGTTTGTAGGGAGGCAAACTAAAAATAGCATGCTTGTAGGGGGAAACGATCTAGAAACAGCATGTTTGTAGCAGGAAACCACTATAAATATCTCTTTTGAAGAAGAAACTATATATATGATTTTAGTAGCAGAAAATTAGTATATGTGTTTGTAGCAATAACCGACTGTATTTCACACATTTCGGGATTCAATAACATGTTATTATTGTCTGAGCATTATATTGAAAGAAATAAAAAAAAAAAAACAAACGTTAAAACTAAATTCTATAACAGTTACCTATTCCAAATCAAAGATTAAGGTCATGACATTTGAACATAGAATGGTTAACAAATATTACAAAAATATTGCCACTCTACAATTAACTGATCATTCAGCAATCATCTATCTACCAATCAATTAGAAACCGTTAATCCGCTAACTATTTCGACAACCACGAATTTGTGTGTAATTGTTGTTTGTTCGTCGTATTGTAGTCTGTTATAGCGCGCTGTATGACCAAGACCAACGTCTTCAGCATTCCATGTTTTTCTGTCGAGGTTACATCACCTTTACAGATCAGATGGTCTGATCCTGGAAGTACACGAAAGATGTTACATATATCGAATTTGAATATTCTTCGAGGTTGTCACCATGAGCCTTTCTCTTGCATAAGAGTGTCGACGAATGGCAGCAGTAATCTTAAGTCTTAAGTTTTCCTTCTCCTGAAATAGAACACTTCACGGTTGACAAGCCCTATCTGTTCGAGGCTTTCTGGTTTTGAGGTGCCGTGGCTCGCCTTTGCCCCCTTTTTTGTCAGTTGAAACAGTTTTTCCTAGTTTACAGATGATAAACCACTCGTGAATGTTTGAGTTAGACTTTGGTTGTCAGGGTCTGTTTGAGACGCATGGACTAAGGATTATTTTCAATGAATTGGGAACCCATTCCCGAATTCCATTGGCTTAACAAATTTTGGAACAATGGATTCATCAGTCATTTAACACCTTAACAACGTGTCTTTGTATTTTTTATTTGTATTTTCTTCGTATGTTTAGTTTATTATTTATGATATTCATTGAACGTGTCTCGGTACTTGTAAATCCAATCATTCTGTCATTGTGCAATGGTACATTTGTATTTTTGTCTTTCATTTTTAGTTTTCTTCTTTGTGTATCTGCTCCTGCGTATTTCTTTGTTACACATTTCGTTGTTTTTATAGGGATTATGATGAAAACACAAAGCCGACTGTGTACCCTTATTTTGACATTTTTTTCCTATTATGTCTGTTTGTTGTGTTCATACGTCGTTGTCAATTTTATGAAATTTTATGCGACTGTCATACAAGTTAGAGGTTTAACTAGCTATAAAACAAGGTTTGATCAACCCTTTTCTACATAAGAAAATGCCTGTACCTATTCAGGAATATTACACTTGTTATCCATCGTTTGATGTATTTGAACATTTGATTTTGCCATTTGATAAGGGTCTTTCCATTTTGAATTTTTCCAGTTTTCGATATTTTTTTATTTTCCTTTTTTTTGGTAACAAACAATCTTTTTCGTGTATCCATGTCATTATATCAATTACCAAAAGGTCCAAATTAAAACAGTTGAATGAATTAAAAGTACAAAAAAAACTGATTGAAAAAGAGATTAAATGTGTTTACCCCTTGTATAAAAAGCCTTGTATATATGCCAAGATTAAGAAACCTTGACTAACTTTGAGAATTAATTTTATAAAGTTTGTATTTGAAACAAACTATAAAACACATGTTTGGAACATAGGCAAACTATATATAGCAGGTTTGTCGCGGGAAGCAAACTAAAAATAACCTGTTTGTAGCGGGTAAAGAACTATAAAATTATATAGCATGTTTGTAGCAGGAACAAGCTAAAAATAGCAATTTTGTAGTAGGTATATACTATATATATCATGGTTGTAACAGGAAAGGAGTATATGTGTTTATAGCAATAACCGTCTGTAATTCACACATTTGGGGATTCGATAACAAGTTATTATTGTCTGAACCGTATATAAAAGGAAGAATAAACCAACTTTAAAAACCAAATTCTGTCACAGTTACCTACTGTTGATTTAAAGATCAAGGTCATGACATTTGAGCATAAAATGGTTAATATTTATTACAAAAGTTTGTTTTAATTTCAATATAAGTATATTGATACACTACAATTAACTGATCATTAAGTAATCAAGAAACTGTCAATTCGCTTATTTTTTTTAATGTTATAATTTCAGATGATCAACCACTCGTGTATGTTGGAGTGAGACTTTGATTGTCAGAGGCTCTTTGAGACGCATGCCGAAAAAACTATTTTGATTGAATTGAGAACATATTTTCGAACTCCACTCCTTGGTTTAACACATTTTCGAACCATGAATTCATCAATCCTTTATCATCGTTTTATACTATTCTTTTAAACAATCTTTAAACACCAACTTATTAAAACAGTTCATCTATATTGTAGTTGTTCTGTAATGTTGTGTTGCATTTTAAGGTTATATTTCACATGGCCATAAAAGAGGGAGGTTTGGCATGCCACAAAACCAGGTTCAACCCACCAATTTTTTCCTTTAAAAATGTCCTGTACCAAGTCAGAAATATGGCCATTGTTATATTAAAGTTCTTTTCTGTGTGTGTTACATTTTAACGTTGTGTTTCCGTTGTGTCGGTTGTTTTTTCTTATTTTTGAGTGTGTATTCACATTACTATGAGACGTGTCACGGTACTTGTCTATCCCAAATTCATGTATTTGGTTTTGGTGTCATGTTTGTTACTCTCATAGGATTTTGTCTAATGCTTAGTCAGTTTCTGTGTGTGTGTGTTACATTTTATTGTTGTGTCGTTGTTCTCCTCTGATGTTTAATGCGTTTCCCTCAGTTTTAGTTTGTTACCCCGATTTTGTTTTTTTGTCCATGGATTTATGAGTTTTGAACAGCGGTATACTACTTTATTGATAACGACTAGTTAAAGACTACAACTACGTTAACATAAAATGTTGTACTCTACGTACTTCGTACTTCATCTGGCTTTTTCAACTTTTTTTTTATTCTAGCCTCACTGATAAGTTTTTTGTAGACAGACACGGGTACTTAATTTGATATTAATGTCAATGCTGAGTCTATTATAACCATTGGTTTCGATGACACTACTAATCGAGAGGGTTTCAGCAGGCTTATAGACAACACTTCTGGGTTGAAGTGGCTTATAATTATATGATCATAACTAACTGTTTACAAAACTAAGGATTATCAGAGGTACATTCAAACTCATATATCAAAAATAGACTGACAACGCGATGGCTAAAAAAATGAAAGGACAAACAGACAAACAATAGTTCACAAGACACAACATAGAAAACTAAAGATAAGCAACACGAACCCAACCAAAAGCTAGGGGTAATCTAAGGTGCTACGGAAGGGTAAGCAGATCCTGCTCCACATGTGGCACCCGTCGTGTTGCTCATGTTATTAAAAACCCTGTTTATAGTTTTATTTTATAGGTCACATTCGTGAAAAGGGAACGGGATTGTAAATACGATATCGGAAACATATCCTATATCATCTGTGAAACGAATATTCCATAATTGTCAACCAACTCGTGAAATTTACAAAGGGATGATTTTAACCCCACCATTTGGAACTTTTGGTTGAAAAGCTTCCTTTGAGCAGCAATCCTCTACATGTATATATAAAAAAAAACAATTATAAGAAATACAAGACTGGGAATAGTATCAATTGGGGGATATATACTCCGTTACTTTTTTTGGCAAAACTTTTCAGAATTTGGGTCGTAAAAGTTTTACAACTTCGTACTCTCTTTTGCCTCTTTCAACTCTTTTCACCTATTTAGTTTTGTATATACGAAACGTACGTCTGACGTGAAAATGTTAATCCTGGTAGTTGTTTTGTTTATTTACCATGAATCAACAACAAAACTTCCATTAAGAATAACAAAACAATCGCCTTGCAACAACAACCAATAAGCTACTCTTTAAGCAATCAGCAATCGATCAATTATGAAACACTCAATAACCCAACAATATTCCAGCAACGAACAATCCACTAAATGTGTGTAACAACTACCAATCTTAAATCTTTAAGGATCCATCACTCAACTCATCTTGTAGTAACAACAATACATGTAGTTTTCAACAACGAGTAATCTATTAATCATTAAGCAACCAACTATCCACCATTCATTTGCTTATCAACTTAACAAACTCTTCAATTTATCTTAGCATACCCTTAGTCATTATGGGTGCATATATTTGTATTAAAATAAAAAGAAGTTCTTGGCTTTAATTTCTAACATGTTATGTTATTTGAATTAGTTGAAAATACATTTTCTTTCTATTGAAGAAGAAAATGTTATAAACATTTTGTTTATGATCATAAGTTAATATCCAAGTCCTTCGTAGAACACAATGCATGTTTTTTTTTTTAAATCTTGTAAATAGCAACCATGCCCATGTACTGTTATTAATCAAAGGTGATTGACCAACTGTATAGTTTGTTCTTATGTTGTGGTTTTTAGTGACGAGTTATTAAATTGCAGTCATATCAAATCTTTATATTTTCATGTTAACATTTAAAAACAGTTTGAAACTGAGAAAGTTTTCGGAATATATACAAGAAGCCACATTGTTTTACGTCCGGAACCTGTAAGCCAGTTTGCTATTGACAAATGTTTGTTTATTGTTTTCAGCATAAATCTGGGCATTTGTTTTCTTTGTTTTCTATTTCTTATTGTCCACACAACAGCCTTTATATCTAGCCATGCGGTATGTATATATCGCTTTTGAAAACCGTGCGGTGACCTTTAGTTGTTTACATCCTCACCCTTTGGTCTCTAGAAGATAGTTGTATTGGCAAGTCTAATCCGTGTAATCAAAGTTTTGTTATGTATTTCAAACTTATTATACAAGCATAGCAATTTTAGATTTAGAGAGGTGCAAATAGTTTGCAGTCACTAAAAGATATATAGGTAGTTCACTGCCGCGGAAAACAATAAATGAATTTCACAATTTCATGCTTTCCATGAATCATAACGAAACTTTTTTTTAAAGGAATCAATATGTATTCAAAGGTCCAAATTCGCACATAAAGAACATAAAGAAAAAATTAAAAGCTGAGTAGAATACAAAAATACTGATTCTATCATTGCTACACATTTTGTTTAAGTCTCAATAAGAACAGTTCAAATCTTATTTGTGAAAAGGCTGCAAAAATAGTTTTCCAAAATATTTATTACAGTTACCATTTCAATAAAATGCTTTGCTTGAGAAGATCGGTGATTTCCGCCATAATGGAATGTAGTTGGCAGAAGAAAATCGTTCTAGATCTTGAATAATGTTTTATAAAAAAAAATGCTATTTTTTTTTAGAGAAATGAGAGGAGAATGTATTTCATTTGCAAGAGTTTTATCCTAAAGAAGAAAACATGTGTTTTCTATTTTTCTTTAATACTACTATTTTGACAAAAAACGGTGTTTTGTTTTGTTTAATTTCCTCAAGCCCTTCAAATAAGTCATATTTCTCGTTTCTAGTTTTTTTTATATAGACTATACCGTTAAAAAAATGTTTTTGTTCTAATACCAATGTCACCCTGAACGAATGTCGTGTGACAAATTTGCATTTTTTCACCTAATTTTATTGTGCGGTTGTCTAAGAATAATAAAGACCACCATTTGTAGATTTTCTATGAACTTTTAAAATGACTTTTGAAATCATTGAAAAATAATATCAAATCTGCAAAGTATTGTTGTGTCTTTTAAAATATCTTATTTCAGATTGCCTGAACTAAAAATCATGAAATGTCCCTATAATGAAGGTGTTCAATATATTTACAAGTTTTGGATGATTTTGAGAATCTATGGAACTTCTTATTGCTATGGAAACATTCAATTCTATCGAAAAATTATGTAGGTAGTATTCATTCTTGCAAATGATACCTTTATGATATGATTCCTCAGGCGCCAGTTTTATATGTTTTTTTAATATTGAAGATGGTCATTGTTTCCAAGGAAAGGACAATAATGTTAAACCATTTTTAAATGCTCTAAAGTTTATGGTACTTCACTCACACACATGTTAATTGGCATTTGCACCAGTGCTGTTTGACTGTAGTAATGTCAAAATGACTGTCGATTCCATGTAATTATTGTAACTGTAAAAAATATCAAATAGAATGTTTACACGTGCCATTTGACTTTTAAATTTTCAAAATAGCCGCTTTTATCACAGAAACAGTGTAAAAAGTTCGAAATTCCTATGAAAATTAGATGAAATATGACTGGGTTGTCATGCGTCTATTTCCATTCACTGTTTAATTGTCTCGGAATGGCAGTCATTAATTGGATGTCGGTGGACTGTGGGGATAACTTCTTCTGCTTGCAATGACACTTTGAGTCTATCTCACAATTTTTTGGATGAGTTCTGTTTTTAATGCATACAATTGATTTTTGCTATACAATTAAAGCAAATAAAACCAAACGTATCGAAGTTGAAACAATATTCATAAGCTCTCATTTGATTTCGTTGGTGAAGATAATGTCGTCACTTTGAAAATTTAACGGACGCCATCGCGACTTGGTTGACAGCTATATAATATAGTTTTCACGGGAGACGACGAAAACATTGCAATTATCAGAACAAGCTTCACGTGCTCTTTCCTCAATGTAGCTTGCCCATTTTGTACTTACTATAGCACATTGACATGTAGAGCAGTGCCTATCTTCCTTTCTGGAGCACTTGCTTTCTATGCAAATTTTGGCGGGTTCGTAATACAAATTTTAAGTTGTCTGTGTTATGTTTTTGTTTACAGTTGTTTGTCTTTCGGTGGTTTTTCGTCGACTCCGCTTCCGTTTTACAGGAACGAACAAATATACAGATTTGTCAGTTTCAGACATTATGCACAAATTGTAAGAAATTATATTGTTATTGAAAGAAATTGAAAATTCGGAAATAATTTTAAGACACAATACTGTTTTTCTACTTCACGGTTGTTGACAAAGGAGCTTAATGTTCATATTTTATCAACGCGCAGTGAGAAAACCTGTCCGTTCCATCTATGTCATTAACACCAATACATTTCCTGTTTCCGATTCCTTTGGTAAACACTATACATGTCAATATATTTCCCTATTCATATTTTGAATAAGTATTGTGTTAAAAACAATATATTAACAACAACAGCAATCTGTGGCATTACATTTGCACGTGACTTATGAAGATGTCAAGAAATACAGTGTATATAAAGACAATAGCCCCATCCCTATTTACTTTCGGTCTTTGGACGCATAATATTATTAACATGAATTTGTCATCAATCTTGATTGATTTTCTAATGACTTCACCTGTAAAGAAAAGCAACGGGGATAGAACAAGTACTCAATCTATCCATCAACTTCAAGAAGATGATACTTTTAACTCTGCTGATAAAAATCAGTATTACGAAAACGTGAGTAACTTTTGTTTAACCTACTACTAGTTAGCCTTCAATATTGAGTTGTTGCTTACCAAATTTTAAAGTCTGTTTAATCATTATGATTTTGATATATTGAAGTATTATTTAGCAAAAAATAAGAATTGAAAATACAACTTTCGGTTATCTAATAAGCATAAATCATAAGGGAAAATATACCATTTTTTACAGTTATCTAATTAACAAGTTGAAATATACATTGATAACTGCATTAGTATACATGAAACACAAATTATAAAAGTAAACGACACATAAGCACTGGATTTGAATTTATATTTGACAATTAACTGTTAATTGTAAGTCATATTTTTTTTTCTTTTGTCAGTACTATTACGCCAGAAAACTCACAGATTTTCATACTTACACAATTCTCGTCCTGTAAACAAGTAATTGTGTATGATTTATTTGAAGAATTATGACAATGAGATAGCAATGATTTTGAATTAGCCAAAATTACCCGTAGAGTTTTTATAAGTGAAGTCTTCCTTAAAGTTAAGATTTAACAGCCGTCCACTGAGTATGAGAAATTAAAATAATATTTCCTTATATCAACTAAGAAGCTAAGATCATATAAAATGCTATTCTAAATTATACTTTTTATCTAGGACATACTATCACTGAATACCAAAACATCACTTGAAGATAGCAGCCAGAACAGCAAACCGCGCTATTCTTATATTTCTATGATAACAAAAGCAGTTTTAAGCAAGAAGAGCAGGAAAATTGTGCTGCAAGATATATATCAATACATCATGAATACGTTTCCGTTCTACAAGAACAAGGAGAAAGCATGGAGAAACAGCGTTCGGCATAACCTGTCCATAAATGAATGTTTCATTAAAATTGGAAGGTCTGGTAATGGGAAGGGCAACTTTTGGTCTATTCATCCTTCTTATATTGATGATTTTATCAAAGGGGACTTTCGGTTACGACAAGCAAGGCGAAGGACAAAACACATATTAGTTAGAGGACCAACCAGATACAACTCCGGGTACAGACCGATGACACAGTTACCGACTGCATTCCATCAGTATCTATCGAACAGACCCACAATGCAGGATTACTATCAATTTCAGCAACAAGAGTCGTTTTCATATGGACATAAAATGAACTTTTCAACTCCAGGAGAGCGTTCTAAAAGTGAAAATATATGTTTGGTTGGTTCAGATTATGAAAAAGTCACAAAACCGTTTGAATATGAGCAACCATGTTTGGAACTAAATTCACCATTTCAACAACACGAAACGTCTACATTTGGTGCTTTTCCACATTATTGTCAATATGAGCACGGAGTATGTTATCATTGAATCCATTAACAACATTTTTGTCATTCTTGGCGTACATGCTTATCAACAAACAATAGGTCGTCCGATTGGAACCAATTGTGCCCCTTCTCCTTCAAAATTATGCGTTAGTAGTATTAGACAGACTCCATACTTCAGCTTATCAGAAAAAGCTGGCATTATACTTCAACGTAATAATATTAACGGTACCAATTTTCCTGCACCAGATGCACATTTGATCAGAGCTGTCACTGAAAAAATTTGTAACTGGATTGCCTTTGAAATAAAGGAGACCACAGAAACAGTTAAGTTTGTCATAAATTTTTACTAACATCTTAATATTGACAAAGAGGACCGGTTAAGAACTGTACTTTTTGTGATATGGTTATTTTCTGAATATCGATCAAATATGATCTGTGTATCAGTACATGTGTGTCTGTTCATCTACATCGACATCATCTTCATGGTTCATTATTGTTGATTAACACTTATTTGTCTTTAGGGGAATGACTATTTGCTGTACTGAGTTTGGGAGGGGTAGTGGGCTGAAGATTTTCCTCGCGGATTGACTGTTCATTTTGATTTGTTACGACGCATGTCAATACCCTCACACAATCTTATCTTTACTTACCATTGTCAGTCCCTCAATCAATAGATGTAATACGACAATTCAGTGTTCACAAATAAAGTGTAACGTCCATTCAGGCGAGAGTAGCTTTTATACCGATGTTCAAACCTCATATCAAAATCGATTAGGAATAGAGAAAAAAGTTAACAATCAGAAACTGAGAGAATCACATAAACTAAAGGATTATTATATTACCTGTCTTTCCATCTGACTTTAACCAAAGACTCTAATGATACTATTTAAACCTAAAACAGGCGATAAGTGAGATGTTTAGCAAGCAATAAAAAACATTTTGGCTATTGTTAAGAGTTGTCTCATTGGCAATCATACCAAACTTTCTTTTTTTATAATTAATTCACCAATGTCTACATAAGGAAATGCCTGTACCTAGTGGAAAAAACAGCTGCTTTTCGTGTGTTTTTCGGCTCTTGATTTTGCCATTTGTTCATGAAAATTTCGTTTCGAATTTTCGTTGGAGTTTGGTATTTTTATTATGTTACCTTTTCCTGTAATGACACTGCTTACATTACAATTGAAATGTACTGTTTACAGTAATTCTGTCGTACTGTAAAACATCGGAGTATGTGTTTGCATGATTCATTTCGAGAACATGTATATTGAATGCAAGACTATTTTTTAAAACCAAAGGAAAACGGTTCTTCAGATTATTTTTTCACTATGATTTTAAATTCATATTTTTTTTTATGACCGATTCACTTATGATATCCTAATTTGTGCTGAGTAAAAATATGAAATGTATATCAATACTTAATTGAGAGCGAACGACGTGAACATTCCGAGAATATGTACTTTTTTATGACATCATAAATAAAACTGGACAAACAAACTCATTGTCAACTTCAATATGGTCAGTGATTGTATATCACAAATGATTATACGGTCAATACAAAATGACTGCGCAAATATTCACAACCATTAAACAAGACATTCGATCAGTGACACTTCTGAATAATTTGCCGTTGCAGACATTGAATATACCATACTTTTACCCAAGTAGAGAGTTTTTGACATGCGGTTGATGGTTCCATTCTGTTGTTCAATGTTGTTTGACTGTGCTGCCCCAACACGTTTTGTAATTCTGAAATTGTTTCATTACATTGTCTTTACCACAAACAATAATTACAAAGCAGTATATTCTGCATATGTATATTTAGTAAACTGAAACTGTTGAGCAGTGTGGTAATGTGTGTAAACGGTCACAAGACGTTAACGTATGCAGAACCTGTCAAAGTGTATTGTGTAACAATTGCCACTAAGAATTTTTCTGTCTCCGATTGACCAGATTATGTTAAGGATGGCTGGCTAACGTACATGCAAGTGTAAATTAAACTATCTATTATGGGCTAGAATAACACCAGCATTTTGTATAATAATGTTTTATACATTTTGTTTGTGCCAATATGATATTTCCATTTGGAGATAAACATGAATTACTATTTTCAAATAATGGTATAAACTACTACTGTAGCACAAACAATGATTCATTAACATGATATAAAGTGATATATTTGACTGAAACGTACAAATGCATGTGTGCACAAATATTATTCTGAAATATTTTAAAGTCAACAAAATTAACATTAACAACTTCAGATTTCAATGTTTAGATTTGACAATACTTAAAAAAAGATTTTTTACATAGTACTTTAAATGGAAAGATATATACAAATTAATGAATAAAATGATAGAATATGATTATCAATGAAAAAATTCTCCACCAAATATAGCAACAAGTAATCGTAAAACACAACAACATTATAACAAACTATAATAGGCCTTTGAAAAGGCTTAACACAAGAGATCGATATCAAGCACATAAACAACAAATAAAACAAGAAAAACATAAAGAACTTATCTTCAGCAATGGACATTGATAAAACTCTACAACGCAAGAGCAAATTAAAATAATTAGTTGAAAACGCTTAGCTTAAGCGATCGATATAAAGCCCGTAAACAACTAAATAAAACAAGAAACACAAAGAGCCTATCTGAGTGTACTCACAGCTACTTAAAGCTTAAACAAATCATGTATAAGACTCAAATACCAATCAATGTACATCCAACACACAACATTTGTCTGACTTGATTTCCTGAGGAAAACTTACAATACCCATCGATTTCAAATGCAATTACTCTATACATAAAGATGTTATTTTAGTCCAATCTTAGTATTACAATTAAGTCCATCTACGTTAACGTTGTAGCTATATATACCAAATCCATTTGCAGTTTACTACTTAAAACAATTGTTTTTCTCTAACCTGCACGCGTAAACAAAACTGTTCAGCATCTTCACTAACCCCTGATTTCACTGTACTGACGTTATCTTCTTCAAACGAAGTAAATCAAACCCACATCATGGGAAATATGGGATATGTTTTTTCACAAATCAGAAAACCCACTTTGTATCTGACAATATGGGTAAAATAATGGATTCCTATTTGAGCTGAATGATGACTTCATACTAAGTGCGGATGGTGCATTGAAAGATCGTACCATTGACGCTGATGGTGTAACATGAAATAGTGAGTTGGATCCAAAAGACGGAGTGGTGGCCATACAGGGCGTTGCAGTCATTCCAAATTCAGATACTGAAGACTGAAAAAAGTGGAATGGATTGTGAAGGTTGTATTCATTGGTGATCCTTTCATTGAGTTGAACCCAATTAACGAAGATGTCAAAGGGACATATCCAAAGTTGTATCGGAAGTCATTTTCATTAGAAGAACCATTGACAGATTTTATAGAATTTGTCCGTGCTCTCCGCCGTGCTTGCCGACGTCTGAAATCTCCTTTTGCAAACTCTTCCATGCATGATGGATGTATAGACCAATAGTTACCCTTTTCGCTATTAGACCTGCTATGTTTCCCGAAGCACTCGTTCAGAGAAAGATTATGCCGTATGTTGTTTTTCCATGCCTTTTCTTCGTTATTGTAGAATGGAAAATGTTCCATTATATATTGATATATATCGTTGAATAAGATTTTCTCAATATTGCCATGGAAATCATGGCAATATAAGAGTGTGGTGGCCTTTTTTTTTGAATCATTGGAACATAATCGTTTCTAAAACAAAACAAAACATAAGCATCATAACAAAATAAGTACAAACATATCTATATATATATAATATCCTATATGCTCTGTACAAGATGTAATTTTATTTTGTACACATTTTAATTGTCAAGCACATATGAAAGAGTAAATAATAACCAGTTTGATGTTTTACATATAAATTTATCAACCTCAACCTTTATTATGTTTTACCAGTGTTTTTACTGCATATCATGACAATAGTAACAAAAAAGTCTTCAATATTGTCTATACTCGTACAAATAATTCAACATACCTTTGAAATAGATTCACCGTTAATGCAGTTACTTTTACGGTGACTTGTCCATTTAGAAGGTGTCTCGACTCTATCATCATCGCTCGAGATAGATTCTCCTTCTACTGTTTCAATATCTGCTACAGTAAAATCGATGGTGAACTGTGAATTGATCATGGTTTCTATAATTCTAAGACTTAATTGAGAGAAGAATAAAGAATAACATATACATTTTGGGAATCAGTTTATATAGCTGAGACATTTGTTGGCAATGTAAGCTACACACTGTTCCTTTTCACAGTTCCTAATCACTTGATTTGATTTTAATAGCATCATCTGTACGTAAAAGGTCAATATTTTTAAATGGCATTTTTTATTCTAAAATAATTGAACAGATCAGGTGATTATAAAAACTTTAAAAGCAAAATTAAATGAAGCTGACAGTTGCCTTCATCTCATTTTAACAAAATATAAGATATATCTTGTATTTGTCATTGCAATATACTGGATTATAATAGTATAATTTGGAAACTGATTATCAACATTATTGGTACGCGTAAAGAAAGAGTAAACTCGATGATTTGTTTCAAATACTTATGATATAATCAAGTAAATGATAATAACAACCTACATGATTATATATTTAATCTTAGTTTGTTATATGTCATGGGGCATATAATAGTGACCTATTCAAGCGGCTCATCTCTAATACTCATTACATAGTAAATGGCCCCCAAGATCATTAATAATATATAGATTGTTTGTAGCGGGAAGAAACTATATATAACATAGTTGTAGTAGGAGAAAGCCATAAATAGCTTGTTTCTATTAGGAAGAAACTAAAATAGAATGTTTGAAGCAAGGACAAACTATATATATAACATAATTATAGTTTAAAAACAAACTTTAATATCCAGAGATTGGAACATGAAATTGAAAAATAAAACATGGAAACAGTACGCATGGTGGGAACATAACTCAAGTGAAGCGACAGTAACACTCTACAGTTTATAAGATCAAGCTAACGGTCATGACAGTTTTCAAATTTGGCCCAGTTGCGTGACTATACACTTTTGTAAATTTGAATAAGGTAGCTTGTTTTATAGTATTTTATCGACATGGTTGCTTTTGAAAGTTTGACCTTCAAAGTTTGCCCTGTTTATAGATATGTCACATTAATTCATCTATCTGGCAATGTCTGGAAGGTTCAACCAATGCTTAAATTGCCTGTTTGGTTGTGTGCAGACACTGATTGATACTGTCGCGTTTATTGCATCCTTCAAATTCCTTTGAAAAAACTCTTTGGACGAATTAGCTAGAAACTATTCAGGAATTAAGGTGGTACACTACAGGGAGATAACTCTGTAAAGTCGGCTAAACGTTTAAATTACGTTGTGTTGTAAAAGGAATATTAAGCTTCTCAATGATCAAAATTGGTGTTTGTCAAACTGCTATGTAACCAGTGTAATTTTTCTGTCTAAACGGTTGTTTCAAAATTTTTGAAATTTTTATATTTTTGTTAAAGGGGTCAAAGTAAATACTTTGACAAATGTTTATGAAAATTAAACGAGCAGAAAAAGTTTTAGTGAAAGCGTTGGGTACCACCTTAATTTTAAGTTTAAAAGTTTAAAACAGGAACTTCTGATCGGAGAAACAGGAAGAATATGCTCTTCTATTTTATTTTTTTTGTATCAATTACTGATAAACCATGTTAACAAGCGTTCAACAGCGTTGTCTGTCTGTAATTTATTCTGTAGTATTGCCTCCGACACGTATTTTCGTTGAGATGCTTAATTAGTACTAAACTGAACCATATGAATGAATTCCCATACAAAATTTAGATTTCATGTGTTAATTATGAAACTATTGCATTACAGTAATGTTAAATGAGAATCCTTGTTGCAGAAACAAACATATGACATAACAAATTAGAAAAACTCTATATCTAACTTGTTAGCAACTAATGTCATAAAACGTGTGTATTTTTCAGGATTCATAGGCCTTGACTTTCTTTGAAGATCAATTTTGCAATGTTTTTAATGACAACAAACTACTAGTAACACGTTTGAAAGAGGAACTAACTATATGTGGAATGTTCGCAGAAAACAACAACAGTTACTATGTATAGTATGTTTTAAACGGGAAGAAACTATATATAGTATATAGGTAGTGGGAGGGAACTAAATATAACATGTTTTCAGTTTGAGCAAACTATACATAGTATGTTTGTAGCGGTAAGAAACTATATAATACATGTTTGCAGTAGAAGTAAGCTATAAATAGTTTGTTAAAAGTAGGAACAAACTTTTAATAGCAAGGGCAATGTGTATATCTTTGTTAGCCATGGTGTTGTCAGTTGATGTTCAATCTATGAGTTTGACTGTTCCTCTGGTATCTTTCGCTCCTCTTCTATATACAGTATAACATGTTTACAGTAGAAAACGGATCATTCATTTCCGTTTTTAGCAGCAACATACTTCATTTCAAAAACAAAAGAATGCAATGACAGCCTAGTAACTATCTAAACATTCTAAAGTCATTATAGAAGGGAAGAATAAATACACTTATATATTGAGAGATTGTAACAGTATTCATTGTATCAGCATAACTCAAGTAAAACAACGTTAACATGCAACAAGTTTTGAGATCAATGTCGTGCAATTGTGTTCAATGTATCATCTCACGTTGACCAGTTTCATGACTTTAAACTACAAAAATGTATACAATAGCTTAAAAACAGATCCTAGTGTTACAGCTATTTAAACGACATTGTTGCTTTTGAAAGTTTAAATCTCGAGGTTTGCTTTAGAAATGTCAACTGAACTTCTCCCTTCTGAAAGGCCTAGGATTAACCCACACTTGAATCGTCTGTTTGGTAGTGCATGATGAAGTAATTTGCAGACACTGGATAATACTGAAGAAAACTGTCTCGTTCATAAAATCTTTAAAACCAGGCGGATTTGTTAGTAACTGTTCAGGACTAAACTTTCAAAATATGCTTTTCTATTTTTAATTCCACATTTTTTGTATCATTTTCTAATAAAACAAACATTCATTTGAACAAATTTTCAACATTGATGTCTTCCTACTAATTAGATATATAAGCTTTCTATTTATAATATTTAAATTACAAAAATATTTAAACTATTTTGAAAAACGAGATACTTCCTAACCGAGCCAAAATTACTAGGCCTTCACATAACCAAATATAGAGAGGGCTGCCCTAAAATCCTTTATAAGAAAGTTTCGCTTTCATTGTGATAAAAAAAACGGACAATTTTAGAAAGCTACATTAATTTCTCGAATATGAAACGTTGTGACATTTGCTCGGTTGTAAGATGAATTGATATGTATGCACATAAACACTCGCCGTTGATGTACTGATATGTGACTTCATATTAACCTATTTTTTCGAGTATCAAGTCCTGTTTGTGATTTAAACAAAAACAAGGCAGTCACATCAATGGGAATAATCTATGAATGCACATAAAACGAGACATCTGTTTGCTGCTATACACAGTTAAAGTTTTAGTTTAGAGACACCATGCATAAAATGACATCAGTTATATTTCAAGATTCAGAGGCCATTTACTTACTTCTGAAGTCTAGTTTTGTACTGTGCGCAATTTTAAATGCCAGTCTTTGTAATATTTGGAAAATTAGAAGAATTTCATGGCCGAACAAGAACTCACCGACTTAACAATCCTATTTTGAAGTAACATTCATCATAAGTAATGAATTCTAATTTGAGAAACATCTCGATAACTTCTGGTTAGAATGATAGGAAATAGGGGAAAAAACTCAATTGTAGACTGCTAATGCATTTCAACCAAATCATATCGTTAAATACAGAACAGGAATATAAGAAGAATAACTAAGGTTAATTTTGTTACATCTGAGGATAAGTTTATTTGGCGATTGCCATGCCAGTCAGCAGTGTTTAAGAACATTCAATGTTTGACTTGTTAGTCAAATGCGTTTTGTTAAAATATACTGTTATTTTTGAAATTGTTGTTTGTGCTGTATTTAGACCCCTCTAACTATACGTTTGTTTTGCATGCACAAGTCTTAAAATTGCAGTTTTTATTCAACGCAATCATAGGTTTGAATGTTGTTTTCAATTTAGACTTGCATATAATACCATATAATTCATAAATACTAGTATAGCTTGTTTGCCCTATGATACATGTTTTTAGCAGAACCATATTGCATTTAACACATAGAGATATGTAAAACAACATTTGATGTTAACGTTTCGTAATATCCATGGATGAAAAAAAAAATTGTTATATCAACAGCTTGAAATAGCATGCAAAAAAAAACTAGATTCAACACACCACTTTTCGTAAAATGTCCCAAGTTGACTTATTTGTAGCTCTTACTTTGCTGTACATTATTGCTATCTACAGTTTATCTCTATCTATATTAATATTCAAGATAATAACCAAAAGCTGCAAAATTTTCTTAAAATTACCAATTCAGGGGCAGCAGTCCAACAACAATTTGACCGATTGGTCTGAAAATGTTAAGGAAGATAGATCTTGACCTAATAAACAATTTTATCCACATCAAATTTTCTCTAAATGCTTTGGTTCAGAGATTAGAGCTAATAACTGCATTTTTCCTATGTACTAATTTAAGCCATGTCGGTCGTGTTGGTTCACGGGTCGATTCATTGGACACATTTTTAAAACTAGATACCCTAATGATGATTGTGAACAAGTTTGGTTAAAGAAGTTTATAAAGAGCAATTACTCCTTAAAGGGGTCAACTGACCATTTTGACATGTTGACTTATTTATAGATCTTACTTTGCTGAACACTATTACTGTTTACAGTTTATCTCTATCTATAATAATATTCAAGATAATAACCAAAAGCTGCAAAATTTTCTTAAAATTACCAATTAAGGGGCAGAAACCCAACAACAGGCTTTCCAATTCATCTGAAAATTTCAGGGCAGATAGACCTGATAAACAATTTTACCCTATCAGATTGGCTCTAAATGCATTGGTTTCAAAGATATAAGCCTACATTTACCCCTATGTTCTATTTTTAGCCATGGCAGCCATCTTGGTTGGTTGGCCGGGTCACCGGACACATGTTTTAAACAAGATACCCCAATGATGATTGTGGCCAAGTTTGGTTAAATTTGAATGAGTAGTTTCAGAGGAGAAGATTTGTTGTAAAGTTAACGACGACGGACGGACGACGATGGGCGCAAAGTGATGAGAAAAGCTGACTTGGCCCTTCTGGCCAGATGAAATAAAAAGGATACATTCATCAAAAAGATTAAAATACAATAGAAGTGATTAACTGACACAAATTTGAATTACATAGTACTTTTTAAAATACTAAGTATAGGAATGCCGGTTTCATAATTGTTCTTTATGAAAAATAATAGCGAGCCCATTAACGTTACGAAGTACTAACGTTTTAGATTTTCCCATGAACAGTATTACTTGCTGAATGTTGATTATAATATATCCTTGTATTAAAGTAAACGTACGTATTGAAAAATAAATATATATTAAATGATTAAATAGGCAAAGAAATCTACAAAAAATAATGTATTTAATTTTTACTGCAGAATACATAAAGCTACCAACGGAGGGATTCGCATGAATTCCAAAAGCAACGTATTAACTTCAGTCAACGGATAACAGTATTCTGATACTTGTATCTATGACGAGTCTTTCGATAAGCATGCATTTACTGTCACGCGAATCATGATCACACGCAGCCAAAATAGTATACTGCAAAATATGGTACAGTCGGTATAATAACTGATCATGCTACTTTAATTTAGTCTTAATCATTGTGGAAATTTCTCAACCAAGAAATACCAAAATATTTTTTAGACTGACCCTGAACGAGCTCTCGCCGTGCATATGTCTAAAAATATACACTTAGTGTATAATTTCCATCATTCAATCTTTGAGGAATAAATTTAGTATTGTCTTGTTAACATCAAATGAAAAATATATCATGTATATTACAAGGGCGGAAAATGGATCAAAAACTATAATATATAGGTACTGGAAAGAGGATGTATAGGAATACAAAGCTTGAAATTAAATGCAATTTTAAAAGTGTGGGCTAGATATATATAAGTCAAGAAGTCTTGCAACAAGCCATTCACAAGTCCCTCCAAGGAGTTGCTAAAAGAAGATGTGGCATATATATAAGCTGTAAATTATATGATTCACCGGCAACTTTATTTATTTAAACTCTAAAATCCTCGTAAAAAATAAATGTTTTTTTTTACGTGTAAATGTCAGACGATAGTGTAAAAAACTATGTTTAAATACAGTAATAATATATCAGAAGCATCAACAAGTTTACCCAATGCGATGAAATTTTAGGCGACTGTCATACAAGTGAAATGTTTAACTAGCTATAAAACCAGGTTTCACTCACCATTTAAACATAAGCAAAAGCCTGTAAAAAGTTAGGAATATGACAGTTGTATTTCAAAAGTTTGAGGTATTTGAGTTTTGATTTTGCAATTTAATAAATGACTTTCCGATTTGATTTTTATTGGTGTTCTGGTTTTTTTTTTTTGACATATTTTTCTACAATAATTGCCTTCATTTCCAACCAAATTATTTTCAAAATAAACATAGTTTTTGTCTTATTGTATTGTACTCTTTAGTGAAAATAATATCTATCGTTTTGTTCAATACATCAGCTTGCTTTGACATACATATATATCGTAATTAACATCCATTAAGGAATGCCCCTCACGGGACCACATGAAACGTTGGTGATTTACGTTGAGAGTTAATAACAAATAAAAAAAATGCATATTTAACTAACTTTGAGATTTGATTTTATAATAACATAAACGGTACAAATTTCTCAGCACCGGATCCACATTTCGACGATCAATGTCTCATCAGTGATATTCAAGGGCACAATATCTAAAAATCTAAAACTTTTTTAAAGGACGAAGACATTGGAACCTAAAAATTAAAGACCAAAAAGTATAGTCTAAGCTGGGTAAGGAATCAGAGCTATGCATGAGGGAGATACATTCCTCAACTTCAAATAATTTCATAAATTATGCTCGAGGCCAAAATATTTGAAAAATCAAAAGCATATTAAAAGGACAAAGAGCTATAAACCAAAAAAGACAAAAAGTATAGCTAAAGCCGGGTAAGGAATCAGAGTTTTGTAACGGGAGATGCATTCCTTAATTTTAAATAATTTCAGACATTTTGTAACAGCAAAGTTTAATAACACGAAAATCCACATTTCCATGCCAGTCCCAAAGTACTGGCTACAGCAATGGTTAAACAATCGGGGACTATCAGTGCACCAGCAGAGGCATCGACCCAGTGGTAGTAATAACATCAACAGTGCCAATGTTTCTGCACCAGATGTGCATTTCGACAATCAATGTCTCTTCGTTAATGCTGAATAAAGTATGTAATCAAATAAACTATAAATTACTCGTCTGCTACATACGCAAACTATGTATAGCATGTTTGTAGCGGGAGGCAAACTAAAAATAACATGTTTGTAGCGGGAAGCGATCTATATAAAGCATGTTTGTAGCGGGAAGCGATCTATATAAAGGTGGTTTGTAGCGGGAAGCGATCTATATAAAGCATGCTTGTAGCGGGAATCGATCTATATAAAGCATGTTTGTAGCAGGACTATAAATAGAACTTTTGAAGGAGGAATACACCATAAATATATCATGGTAGTAACAGGAAACCAGTATATGTGTTTGTAGTAGTAACTTACTGTATTTCACACATTTAGGTATTCAATAACATGTTGTTATTGTCTGAACATTACTAGTATATAAAAAGAAAGAATAAACAAATTTTAAATACCAAGATTTTAAACCAGATTATATCACAGTTACCTATTACAGTTTTAAAGACCAATTTCACTGCATTCTAACATGGAATGGTCAAGGAATATTACACAAGAAAATTATAATTTCATTTCTGAATTGTATATTGATATAATACTATTAATTGATCATTCAACAATCAATCATCAATCATCAACCAATAAATCAGAAACTCCCAACCCACAAATTGTTTTGGCAATTAAAAATTTATATAGCAATGACTATTTGTGTGTGGTGTTGTGATAGGTTTGAGTGTACTGTATGCACCAACACAACCGTCTTCACACTCTAGCGTTTACTTCAAAAAAACTTGTGAGCAAATGTTCATATCCTGCAAGTACAGGAAGAATGTTGCAGATTCCCAATCTTGATTTTCTCTGATGTTGTCAACTGAAGCCTTTCCCTGATATAAGGAAAGTTATACCGTACACCAGGGAACGGTCAATCCGCTTATTTTTTCGGCAACTATAAAGTTGTGTATTAATAGCTGTTTGTGCGTGGTTTTGTAGTCTGTTAGAGTATGCTCTATGACCCAACACAGCCGTCTGCAGTACTCTAGGTTTTCTGTCGAGGTTACCTTATCTTTACGGAACAGGTGGTGTGATCCTGGATTTACATGGTGGATGTTACAGATTTCGAATCTGGATTTTTTTGGAGGTTGTCACCTTAAGTCTTTCTCTTGCATACTTTTGTAGCATCAAGGCTGCAGTAGTTTTGAGTCATAGTGTACCTTCTCTCCTAGATTGACCATCCTTAAAGGTTAACGACTTGCATCTGTTCGAGTCTGTACTTACATTGTGTCATAGATCAAAATATTTCTTTCAGTGTCTGTTCACTTGTGTTTATATGTCTTTTGATTTAGTTATGCCATGTCAGTTGATATTTTGTTTTGTGTATTTCTAAGTTGTGATGTTACAATATTTTTTTTCGGTAAGGGAAACGCTTGGTAACTTTTATAACGTTTAAACCCGCTGCCTTTGTTTGCACCTGTCATAAGTCAGAAACCTGATGTTCAGTAGTTGTCGTTTGTTAGAGTGGTTCATAAGTGTTTCACGGTAATCGTTTTTTATATAGGTAAGTTTGAATGGTTTTACCTTAGTACTTCTTTAGCGTACCGGTCGGTGTAAGTCAAAGCTCCGTGTGGAAGACTGGACTTTGACCTATAATATATTTTGCTTATAGAAATTGAAACTTTGATGGAAAGATTTTCCATTGGTACTCATACCACATTTTCTTATATCTATATCTTGTTTTCAGGTACCAGTGGCTCGCCTCTGCCCCTTTTGAGTCAATTTAAACAGTTTCACCTGGTTTACAGATGATAAACCTCTCGTTCATGATATACTTTGGTTGTGAGAGGCTGTTTGAGACATATGCCGGAAGGATTATTTAATTGAATTGGGAACCTTTTTCCAAACTCCACCCTTTGGCTTTATAAGTTATTTTCACCATTAATTCATCTATTATTTGTCCTATTTTACATGTTTTACTTAGCTATAAACCCGATTTCATCCCACAAATCACTGAGCACCCAACAATTCACCAATCATTTAGAAAGCAGCAATCTACATACGACTAGTGATCATTCTATGTTATCTATTCAACAATCGTTATGAACGCAACAATCCATCAATCTATTAGCAACAAGTAATCCACAAATCATTTAGCAACCATAAATCAGCTTATCGTTATGTACCCGATAATCTAATCTTTAGTTATGTACCTGATAATCTAATCTTTAGTTATGTACCTGATATCTAATCTTTAACTAAACAGCTATCCTTGATCTATTTAGCATCAAGTAATTCACATTTATTTTAGCAACCATAAATCAACTAATCGTTATGTACCCGATAATCTAATCTTTAACTAAACAGCTAGCCTTGAACTATTTAACATCAAATAATTCACAATTGTTTTAGCAACCATAAATCAACTTATCGTTATGTACCCAATAATCTAATCTTTAACTAAACAGCTAGCCTTGACCTATTTAACATCAAGTAATTCACCTTTTTTAGCAACCATTAATCAACAAATCGTGATATACCCGATAATCTAATCTTTAACTAAATAGCTATCCTTGAACTAATCGTTATGTACCCGATAATCTAATCTTTAACTAAACAGCTATCCTTGAACTAATCGTTATGTACCCGATAATCTAATCTTTAACTAAACAGCTATCCTTGAACCAATCGTTATGTACCCGATAATATAATCTTTAACTAAACAGCTATCCTTGAACTATTTAGCATCAAGTAATTCACATTTTTTAGCAACCATAAATCAACTTATCGTTATGTACCCGATAATCTAATCTTTAACTAAACAGCTATCCGTGAACTATTTAGCATCAAGTAATTCACTTTTTTTAGCAACCATAAAGGAACTTATCGTTATGTACCAAATAATCTAATCTTTAACAAAACAGCTATCCTTTAAACTAACCGTTATGTACCCGATAATCTAATGTTGATCTAAACAACTTTTATTGAACTAAGCGTTATGTACCCGATGATATAATCTTTAACTAAACAGCTATCCATGAACTAATCGTTGTGTACCCGATAATCTAATCTTTAACTAAACAGCTATCCTTGAACTAATCGTTATGTACCCGATAATATAATCTTTCACTAAACTGCTATCCTTGAACTATTTAGCATCAAGTAATTCACATTTGTTTTAGCAACCATCAATCAACCAATCATTAAGTACCCGCTATTATTATCTTTCATCAAAATCAATCCATTAATTATTTTGCAACCAATTTTTCACAAATCATTTAGAAATAAACTACAAAAATTACTAGTTTTCGTTCATGTTTATACCGTGTGTCATTACAAAATTTTACATATCATTCTGTATATGGTTATATTTATAAATTTACTGTTTACAAATTTTGTTGAAATACTAAGGCTTTTCTACATCAGACATAGGTTACCTTAGCTGTATTTTGCAAAACTTTTAGGAATGTTGGTCCACAATGCTCTTCAACTTCGTACTTTATTTGACTTTTTTTTTCTTTTTTTTGGGGGGGGGGATTCGAGCGTCACTGGTGAGTCTTTTGTAGACGAAACGCGCGTCTGGCGTATATACTAAATTTAGTCCTGGTATCTATGATGAGTTTATTCATGACCATTATATATGTGATTTTCGTTGGATAAATTGCATGTGGTTCGTTATCTGAATTTAACATTTGATTAGTTTTGACATTGAGAAAATTGATACCTTTTACGAATATTGGAACTCGTGTTATTCCGTTGCATTGTTACATTTCCTGGTGTTTTCAGTATTTGTTTTCTGATATCTTTGTATTTTCATTATCTATAGGCCATGAGAGACTAGCAATGTGATATGTGTTTCGCTCGTGGTTTAAAATCATACAGTGAACTGTATGTGGTTGGTTACAACCTCATTCTAATATTTCTGATGAATAGTTGTTTTATCTCATTTTGCAACCACACTCAATCTCACAAGAAGGATATTAACTATATGCAAATATATTAATTTATTATCAAAGCTATGCAATATTTTTTACTATAACCATTACAAAATTTGAAAAAAACATTTTTTTTTTGTATACAAAACAACAATATCTGAGAAACAACAATATACAATTAGACTCAGAAATAGATTGCCTTAGCTGTATTAGGCAAAAGTTTTAGGAATTTTTGGTCCTCAATGCTCTTCAACTTCGTAATTTATTTGGCCTTTTTAAAAAAAATTTATTCGAGCGCCACTGATGAGTCTTTGGTAGGCGAAACGAGCATCTGGCGTAAATATAAAATTTTAATCCTGGTATCTATGATGAATTTATATACAATTGGATACACTTTTTATGGAGGTCGTCATTATATGATCGTGGTTTTTGTATCCATGTCCTCATATTAAAATCAAAAAGTTCAAAATTAAAACAGATTTAGTTGAAAGAATAAAAAGTACAAAAAAATGCCTGAAAAGATGTGTTGACCCCAGGTATAAAAACATTGTATATTTGCCAAGATTAAGAAACCTTGACGAAGTTTGAGAATTCATTTTATAAAGTTTGTAATTGAAACAAACTATAAATCATCTGTTTGGAACATAGGCAAATGATATATAGCAATTTTGTCGCGGGAAGAAAACTAAAAAAAAACCTGTTTGTAGCGGGAAAAGAACTATATATAGCATGTTTGTAGCAGGAACAAGCTTTAAATAGCAATTTTGTAGGAGGAATATACTATATATATCATGGTTGTAACAGGAAAGGAGTATATGTGTTTGTAGCAATAACCGTCTTTAATTCACACATTTGGGGATTCAATAACATGTTATTATTGTCTGAACCGTATATAAAAGGAAGAATAAACCAACTTTAAAAACCAAATTCTGTCACAGTTACCTACTGTTGATTTAAAGATCAAGGTCATGACATTTGAGCATAAAATGGTTAATAATTATTACAAAAGTTTGTTTTTATTTCTTTTATATTGATACACTACAATTAACTGATCATTAAACAATCAACCATCTGCCAATAAATAAGAAACCGTCAATTCGCTTATACTTTCGGCAACCACACATTTTTGTGCTGGTATGGTAGTCTGTTAGAGTGCACTGTATGATCCAACACCACCGTCTTCATCACTTCTCGCTTTTCGATTGTCAAGGGTTATCTCACCTTTACGAAACAGATAGTCTGATCCTGGAAGTACATGAAGGATTATCACGATTTCCTTAGAAAGCTAGTCGGTGATTATATCGGTGAGTGAAAAATTGCAAAAAATTGTGATATAAAAAAATTTCATCAATTTATTCTTTCATGAATTACTACAAGTGTCTCTCCGAATTATTAATATCAGCTGAAATATTTAAAATGTGACTCCGAAAAGACTTTTGATGATTGAATGTGATTTTTTATACTTAACAATGATAGTGAAGGTTGAAATCTACTCACATTATATACTGTAGTATTATATGTACAAAGGTGTAAATAATGAGTACTTCGTCAAATACGACAGATCTAACGGCCAATCGTGAAGATATTCAAGCCAATGATGACTTATTTGCAGATAAAATCGAAGATCAAAATAATATAAATAACATTAATTTAACACAATCAATAACCGATAGTCAATTCAATGATGACGACATGTATAGAATTATCCAGACAAAGTTTGGTCAATTAAATAGATATAATTTTAAGATCGAATTATTACAAAATACTGACGCAGATGATTTAAAACCTATCATCAGAAGCTCCCTATTTGAATTAATAAAGAAAAAAGAACATGTACTATTAGAATCTAGACTCATCGAACGCACTCATCGTGAAAACGGACCGTCAATCGGAGAAAAGCTTTCTGATGACATTTACACCTGATTTAATTTTCTTTAGGGCAATCTCACAATTAATGAACTAAAACCGTTAATTTCTCGAGGCAGACAGAATACGAATGCACATTTCGATACTGGCGATAACAGTGTACATGAGGTTCTCAACAAAATGACAAACCGTGAAACAAGCACCCAAAGCAATTCATATATACTTGCAACACTTCTCGAAATCAAACAAAGTTGCAATGAAAATCTAAAAACTTTAAACGATAAAATTGAAACAATAACTGAGAAATTCGAATGTGAGATCAAGCGTCTTGCTAATGGGGTTCATGACAAAGATAGACAAATTTATTCATTAAAAACATAATTGTATGATGAAAAAGAAAAAGTAACTCGCCTAAAGTCAGAAATCAAACTGCAATGTCAAGATTTGAAAGACCAAGAAGATAAGATACGCACGAGTGACGAACAAAGACAAAATGTTTTCAATAGAATAGTAAACCGACTAGAATCAATAGATGGGAAATGTAAAACACTTGGAAAAAATACAATGTCTTATAGTGAGGCTTTTAATCGAAGTGCTGGTGAAAAAATACATTCACAGACGAAAACTGCTAACTCTGAAATTGATAATCATCAGAGTTTACATTACGAAAACAATAGTATAAATAGCGCAAACAGGGATCATGTATATAATCAGGAAAACCCAACGACAAAAAACACTTACGTACATGCATACGCACGACCAAATACTGAGGACAGACCGGTTCTTACAGATCAGATTCAACAAAAACAAACACGAGTCACAAACGGAGATACAAATGTATTTCGTGGTGTTGTAAGGAAACGTTCCAGAAGAATCGTACTTTACAATGTAACTGCTGATAAACCTTTCGAACTAGTTGATACTGCAATTAGAAATTTGCGTCAAGTAAAGGGGTTAATATAACTTTTGAAAAACTTCTAATAAAGCGACAATACAAAGACATTGCAACATATACTATTCGTGCTAACATCAATAAGAGGGACTTTGCTGCAGTAGAAAACGATGATTTCTTTTGGTCAGAAGGCGTGTACTAACGAGACTATATCCCAAAAAACAAACATCTATAACATTCATGTTCAATCTGTTATATATTGTATATTTTATTTTACTTATGTTGTTACGAATAACAACATGGAATATGAAAGGCGCTATGTATGGCACCTCATATTTTGAAAACTTGCTCAAAGACTCTGATATATGTATTGTAACTGAGCACTGGTTAAATAGAACTAAAATTACATTTTTATATGAGTTAGCAAATGATTTTCGAGTATTTTCATGCTTTAGCTCTAGTTCGGTAAATTCAAACAGAGGCTCTGGTGGAGTAGCTATTCTTGTAAGGAAAAAATTGGTGTTAAGACTTCCAATTTATTTGTTGATAATGACAGAATTTGTGCTGTCAAATTATCCAAGCACGGTTATGAAAGTTTATGTATCATAGGTACTTTTCTACCATCAACAAATCATTCAGCTGAAGAGTATTTACAATATTTTCAAACTGTGTGTAGTATTTATGATAGAATGTCAGTTGATTGTGTAACAGTAATTGGTGGTGATTTTAATACTGATAGTGCAGTAACAAGTTTAAGTAGTAAACCAAAAAATGTGATAGACTTTATTACAAAAAATAATTTATCTCCTGTCCCATTGATGTCATTCAGGTCTAAAGACTTGACACGTAAAACTATGATTGATTATATTTTCATTCCAGAATTCTTTTGTTATGTCTTTACAAATTAAGAAGTCAGAAATGACTGTCCATTTAATGTTTCAGATCATTATCCTGTTTTGATTTTCTTAGATATGAATTTGCTATGTAATACATCAAATAAATTTCATCTTTATCGTAAAGTTCTAATGTGGTCGAGATGTGATGAATGGTAGAAGAAATATTATCAAACTGAACTAGATAAATTACTAAATTTTGAAGTTTTACCTTTGAACTCGTGTGAAATAAACGACAATTACATAGAACATATAAACTCAAATATTGTAAATGTTTTGCATATCGCTGCAAATTCTTGTATTCCCACTGGAAAATTTAGACACTATCTAAAACCGTACTGGAAAAGTAACAGCTTAGATTATTACCATAATGAGCAACGACAAGCTCGTAAAACGTGGCTGTCAATGGGACAAACACGAAACAACGACAATATTTTTTATAAACAGTATAAAGATAAGAAAAGAGAATTTCGAAAGCATAAACGTAATGCAGAGCGATTATGGGAATCTGAAAAATTTGCTGATGTGCAAAAAGCAGCCGAAATGGACATAGGACAATTTTATCGTGTAGTGCGAAAGCATAGACCACAAAAATCGCCAGCAACTTGTTTGAATTATGATGGAAATACAGCTACTAATAACGGGGATATTTGCAAGTTTTTAGTGATTTATATACTCCTAATGAGCATGAAAATGACAATTTCGATCAATCTTTTTATACGGATGTCACGGAAAAAAATCATGAATATAGCAGTCAAATTAGAAAACCGTTTAATGCTTTTTTCGATGTGCCCTACACTGAAGATGAAATATATGAGCAAGTTAAAACTTTAAAATGTGGTAAGGCTCCAGGACCGGACTATGTATGCAACGAACATATAATATGCGGTGGTAATACCTTGTTGAAATGGATTTGTTATATTTTTAATACTATACTTAAATGCGAATATATTCCATTACTATATCGACATGGCATAATTATTCCGTTATATAAAGGAAATAACAAAGACAAGAGTAATCCGAACAGTTACATAGCTATTGTCCTAACATCCGTATTTGGAAAATTACATGACAAAACAGTCCTTCATCGAATAAATAAAATGCTTACTGCACTTGATAAGACTTTTCCTGATCCTTTACAGTTTGGATTTGTTCCTGAACATGGTGCTATCCCCGCTTTATACACACACAAAGAATGTATTAACGTGTTTATGAAAAGTAAATCTAAACTTAATGTTGGTTTTCTAGATAACGAGAAAGCGTTTGATAAGATCTGACACGACGGACTTTTTCTGAAATTGAAAGAAATCGGTGTAACTGGTAAATTATGGAACATACTTTTTATGTCTTACAAATCTGATAGTGCACATGTGCAATATAATGGACTTACTAGTGACAATTTCTCCATTTCTCAGGGTGCAGGGCAAGGGTGAGTACTCTCATCTTGGCTATTCTCTTTGTACACAAATGACTTAATATTACAGCTGATTTCGACAAATTGTGGAATACGAATATGTTATTTGAACATTCCTGCCATTCTTCTTGCGGACGACATAACCCTTCTTAGTGATTCGCCAAAAGGTCTACAAGGTCTTCTCGACTGTGTACAAACTTATGCTTGTAAATGGAGACTTAAATATAACGGAACAAAAAGTTGTGTCTTGGCTTTTAATAATAATACAGATGTTGACATTAAGCTTGGAAATACAAAAATAGCGTGTAAAACGGATACAATTTATGCTGGTACATTGATAACTAACAATAATAAAACGTTTGAAAGGACAAAAAATGCGGCTAAGAAGTTAAAGAAAAATCTACACTCATTGTATAGTGCTGGAGTAAACCCAAAAGGCCTTACGCCGATTACAAACACGTTAATATGGAAGCGTTTGGTTCTTCCTACACCATTGTACTCTTGCGAAGTATGGGGACAACTCTCAAATTCTAAAAAGGACTTTTAGAAAAAACACAACGATATGTTACGCGATATATACAGTGTATGGACAAATATTCACCAACGGTTCAACTATAATCAACCTTGGTTTATGGTCATTGGAAGCTGTAATCGACAAATTCAAACTTTTATTCTTTTGGCGATTCTGTAGGAGTAAATCGGGCACAACTCATAAAAAACTGTTCAACATATGCATCAGTCAATTTATTCTGGATGAAAATGCCGAACACTCTATAACCTATAATCTTATAACAACTCTTGTTAAAAACGATCTATTTTCTTTTCTTGAAACCTATGTAAATGAGGATTACATACCAGAAAAAGTGCTGTGGTCGAAAATTGTCCGTCAGTCTATTGAAATTTATGAAGAGAACAGATGGAAAAGTAATTTAGAAAATAGAAATGAACTCAAAAGGTATTCCAAAATTCATCCTACCCTCTGTGAACATAGATTAATTCGGTTGACAGTTTAATATCCCGATGCAAAACTCGAACTGCTAGTAGTTGTGGCTTTAGGATCGGCAGCCATTAAGAAAGCTACATGTACTCTATGTAACAAAGAATCTTTTGATATCATTAAACATTTAATTATGGAGTGTTATGTTTTATTAACAGAGAGAAATGTTATGTTTTATAAAATTGAAGATGAACTTCCCATTCAAAAATCTGTGGACATTTTCAATTTAGACGACGATGACCTTATTGAAGTACTAATAGGAGCTGTTAATGATACAGTATACGATCTCGATCCTATAGATTGGTCTAGAATGATGTGTTACATAGCAAAACATGTTTACCCCATATCTAAAAAATTCAGACATGTATTATTTGAAAACAGGTTTAATTTTGAATTTTGAATAGATTTTGATTGAAAAACGTTGTGTTTTTTGTTGTGTATACTAGAATATATGTATTGTATGTTTATCTAAATGTGTTGTTTTTTTTTTTTTTTTTTTTTTTTTTTCATTGGGTATCTATCTCAAAATGTATTCTATTTTGTTTATTGTGTAAATAATTATCAATTTCTTTTTGTATGGAAAATCTTCATATACATGGAGAAAAAACTTTTTTGGATTCGAGCGTCACTGATGAGTCTATTGTAGACGAAACGCGCGTCTGGCGTATATACTAAATGTAGTCCTGGTATCTATGATGAGTTTATTCATGACCATTATATATGTGATTTTCGTTGGATAAATTGCATGTGGTTCGTTATCTGAATTTAACTTTTGATTAGTTTTGACATTGAGAAAATTGATACCTTTTACGAATATTGGAACTCGTGTTATTCCGTTGCATTGTTACATTTCCTAGTGTTTTCAGTATTTGTTTTCTGATATCTTTGTATTTTCATGATCTGAAGGCCATGAGAGACTAGCAATGTGATATGTGTTTCGCTCGTGGTTTAAAATCATACAGTGAACTGTATGTGGTTGGTTACAACCTCATTCTTATATTTCTGATGGATAGTTGTTTTATCTCATTTTGCAATCATACTCAATCTCACAAGAAGGATATTAACTATATGCAAATATATTAATTTATTATCAAAGCTATGCAATACTTTTTTTTCCGTAACCATTACAAAATTTGAAAAAAACATTTTTTTTTTGTATACAAAACAACAATATCTGAGAAACAACAATATACAATTAGACTCAGAAATAGATTACCTTAGCTGTATTTGGCAAAACTTTTAGGAATTTTTGGTCCTAAATGCTCTTCAACTTCGTAATTTATTTGGCCTTTTTAACATTTTTTATTCGAGCGCCACTGATGAGTCTTTGGTAGGCGAAACGAGCGTCTCGCGTAAATATAAAATTTTAATCCTGGTATCTATGATGAATTTATATACAATTGGATACACTTTTTATGGAGGTCGTCATTATATGATCGTGGTTTTTGTATCCATGTCCTCATATTAAATTCAAAAAGTTCAAAATTAAAACAGATTTAGTTGAAAGAATTAAAAGTACAAGAAAATGCTTGAAAAGATGTGTTGACCCCAGGTATAAAAACATTGTAAATTTGCCAAGATTAAGGAACCTTGACGAAGTTTGAGAATTAATTTTATAAAGTTTGTTATTGAAACAAACTATAAATCACCTGTTTGGAACAAAGGCAAATTATATATAGCAATTTTGTCGCGGAAAGCAAACTAAAAATAACCTGTTTGTAGCGGGAAAAGAACTATATATAGCATGTTTGTAGCAGGAACAAGCTTTAAATAGCAATTTTGTAGGAGAAATATACTATATATATCATGGTTGTAACAGGAAAGGAGTATCTGTGTTTGTAGCAATAACGGTCTGTATTTCACACATTTGAGGATTCAATAACATGTTATTATTGTCTGAACCGTATATAAAAGGAAGAATAAACCAACTTTAAAAACCAAATTCTGTCACAGTTACCTACTGTTGATTTAAAGATCAAGGTCATGACATTTGAGCATAAAATGGTTAATATTTATTACAAAAGTTTGTTTTAATTTCATTTATATTGATACACTACAATTAACTGATCATTAAACAATCAACCATCTGCCAATAAATAAGAAACTGTCAATTCGCTTATACTTTCGGCAACCACGCATTTTTGTGCTGGCATGGTAGTCTGTTGGAGTGTATGATCCAACATCACCGTCTTCAGCACTTCTCGGTTTTCCATTGTCAAGGTTTATCTCACCTTTACGAAACAGATAGTCTGATCCTGGCAGTACATGAAGGATATTACAGATTCTGAATCTGGATTTTCTTCGAGGGTGTCACCTTAAGCCTTTCTTGTGTATGAGAATGAGGCCGCAAGTCAGCAGAATTTTCCAATCATAGTTTCCCTTCTCATAGATGGGCTACCCTTGAAGGTTTAGGTGCCCCATATGCTCGAGGCTATCTTGTTTTGAGGTGACAGTGACTCGTCTGCGCCTCATTTTTAGTCGGTTGAAATAGTTCCACCTGGTTTTCAGATGATCAACCACTCGTGTATGTTGGAGTTATACTTTGATTGTCAGAGGCTGTTTGAGACGCATGCCGGAAGTATTATTTTGATTGAATTGGGAACATATTTTAGAACTCCACGCCTTGGTTTAACAAATTTTGGAACCATAAATTCATTAATCCTTTATCGTCGTTTTATATTATTCTTTTATTTGTCTTTTTGAATATTGATTTTACTGATTATTGTATTTTTTGTGATATTAATTTAACGTGGTTCGGTATTTGTACATCCCATCATTCTGTAATTATGCAATGGTAAAAAATTATATGTTTGTCTTTCATTGTTGCATATGAGCTCTGTCTATTTGTCCTCTTGTGTTTCTTTGTTACATATTTGTTTGTTTTTATAGTTATTAAGATTATAACAGAATGTTGACTGCTGTATGACTATTTTACATTTTTACCTATTATGTCTGTTTGTTTTGTTCATACATCGTTGTCAATATAATAAAATTCTATACGACTGCCATACAATTGATAGGTTGAGCTACCTATAAAATCAGGTACAATCCACTATTTTCTACATAAGAAAATGCCAGTTGTTATCCATTCGTTTGAAGAATTTAAGATTTTATTTTGTTTCCTTTTTTAAATCTTTGGTATTTTCATTACCCCTAGGTCATGTGCAACAACCTATATGGTATGTGTTTTGAACGTGGTTGAAAATCATGCAGCGACCTGTATGTGGGTACAACCTCGTTCTTTTGTTTCTGGTTGGTAGTTGTCTTATCTCATTTTACAATCATTTCCCATCTCACCAGGAAGATATTAAGTATTTACAACCAAGAATGTAAACTATGCAACATATCAGTATCAGAGCAATGCGATCATTTTGTCGTCAACATTTAAAAACTTTGAAAAAAAAATCACACATTCCTTTTTATACAGACCAACAATATTTCCCAAACATCAACAACGGTTTTCCTAAATTTCAAATCGATACACTCATAATTTATATCGAGATAAGTTTCAAAACTAACATGCATTATTTCCTACCAAGTTATCTTACACATTTCATAATTCTGTTTTCCGCAGGGACTATCGTTTTAGATTTCATTGTCCATTATAATCTTTAGTGTATTGATATTTAATATAAAGATATATAAAAATCAACAGCCTGAAAATAATTCTGCTTAAGCAATCAACTAAAACGTGGGCATTTTGTAATGTTTAAGGCCTTTTTCTTACTTTCAAATTTTTTTTTTATTAAAACTGGCATTTCATTACTTTGTGTTCTGACAAGAAAACAATAAAAGTTTACTTCACTATATTCCTTTTGTTCAACAATTGTGCTGTTAACTTATCGGTTGATCAAGGGGTTAATGGTAGGGGTTTTGATACATGCACTCAGTTATAAAACTGACACAAATGTAATGATGTCCTGTTTAGTATTCATCTGATTGATTGTAGCTTTCTTGTTTAATAAGTATATTCTCTCCTCTCCGTTTCGTTATCAGTTTCCATCGACTTTTCCATTTTGAATGTGCCCTAGCTGTCTTTCGTCTTTTGTATATTCTATTGGACATTTTTATTACGATTAATGCCATATTGATACAGCAGAATTTCACAGAATTGAAATGACACGAAAAACTGTTTCGAAAATAATTTCGAGAACCCATAATTTAAAAGAACTTAAAGTTAAATATTTGCAACAGAAGCAAACTACATGTAGTACGTTTGTAGCAAAGACATGCATGTTTATGATATGAACAATCTATATTTAGCATGCATATAGCAGAATGAAACTATATATAGTATATTTGTAACAAGATACAATTATGTATATTTGTAGAAGGAACTGTAATTCACTTATTATAGGCTTCATCAAAATGTTAGTATGTTCTTTACATAATATAAAAAGTAAGAACAACCCGCCTTTAAATACAAACTTATAAAAACAGTTTTAGAGCAGTTAAAGACTACAACTATGTTAACATAAAATGTTGTACTCTACGAACTTCGTACTTCATTTGGCTTTTTCAACTTTTTTTTATTCTAGCGACACTGACAAGTTTTTGGTAGACAGAAGAAACACGGGTACTTTATTAGATATTGATATCAATGCTGAGTCTATTATAACCATTGGTTTCGATGACACTGCTGGTAGAGATTTCTTGTGCGGGGGTTTCAGCAGCCCCGTAGACAACACTTCTGTGTTAAAGTGGCTTATATTTATATGGTCATAATTAACTGTTTACAAAACTTGATATTTTCTAAAAACTTATGTGCATTCAAACTCATAGATCGAAAATAGATTGACAACGCCATGGCTACAAATGAAAAAGACAAACAAACAATAGTTCACAAGACACAACAAAGAAAACTAAAGAATAAACAACACAAACCCCAGCAAAAGCTAGGGGTGATCTAAGGTGCAACGGAAGGATAAGCAGATGCTGCTCCACATGTTGCACCCATCGTGTTGCTCATGTTATAACAAACAGGTGTTAACAACACTATATTAACAACAATAGCAATCGTTGGAATTACATATGCACGTGACAAATACAGTGTATATAAAAACAATAGCCCCGCATTATTCACATTCAATCTTTGATCGCATAACATTATCAACATGAGTTTGTCATCATTTTTGATTGATTTCCTAATGCATTCACCTGTAAAGAATAGAGAATTGATTTCTAGCAACGGCGATAGATCTAGTACTCAATCTATCCATCATTTTTCAGAAGATGATAACTTTGATGGTAAAAATGAGTATTTCGAAAACGTGAGTAACTTTAATTTAACAAACTTCTACTTAGACTTCTGTATTGAGTTGTCGCTAAACACATTGTAGAGTCTTTTTAATTATTATAGTTATGATATATTCAAGTACCTTTTGAAAAGAATTAGTAATAAAAAACCCTTTGTTAATGTACAGTAAATAAATTGTCCTATTGAAATATTTATTGACAACTGCATAAGTAAACTAGCCAATTCAATATAATTGATAAGAAAACAATATGCAAGAACGATACTTGGAAATATAATTTACTTCAGATTAGACAACTAACTGTAAATTGTCAGTCATATATAAATGTTTTTTTTTACTATTACACTAGAAAACTCACAGATTTTCGTCGATCTGAATGATACACGTCTTGTATCAGAATTATAATGTTTAGATAATTTGAAGTGTTATGATAATGACGGTTTTCAATTGTCCCTTTTGCCCGTACAACTTTTACTAGTATAGTCTTCCTTGTGGTAAAGTTTATTTAGCCATAAATTAAGTATGGCAAATCAGGAAATATTGCCTTTCCTTAACTAAGGAGCAAAAATCATATTAAAACAATAAATCATACATTTTATTTTTTCTAGGATTTGTTGCCACCGAATGCCAAAACTCCGCATGAGGAAAGCAGCCAGAACAACAAACCTCGATATTCTTTCATTACTATGATATCGAAAGCAGTTTTAAGCAAAAAGAACAGGAAAATGGTGGTACAAGATATATATCAATATATCATGAATACGTTTCCGTTCTACAACAACAAAGAGCAAGCATGGAGAAACAGTGTTCGGCATAACCTGTCCATAAATGAATGTTTCATTAAAATTGGAAGGTCTGGTAATGGAAAGGGCAACTTTTGGTCTATTCATCCTGCTTATATCGATGATTTTATCAAAGGGGACTTTCGGTTACGACAAGCAAGGCAAAGAACAAGACAAAAAATGGTAAGAGTACCAACCAGATACAATTGTTGGAACATACCTTTGACAAGATTACCGAACGCATTACATCAGTCTCTATTGGACAGACCCATAATGCATGATTCATATGAATCTCAGCAACGATGGCCTTCACTTGGACATGAAATGAACCTTTGAATAGGAGAGCTTTCTAAAAGAGATATATATTTTTGCCGTTTGCAGATTATGAAAAACTCAAAAAACCTTTTGAATATGAACAACACTTTTTGCAGTTTAATTCACCATATGAACGTTACAAAACGTCAGTATTTGATGTTTTTCCTAATTATTGTCAAAATAAGCAGGGAATCCGTCATTACTGAATCCGTTTACATAAACTCGAATATTATAAACACACTCTCACTTAATTAATAAGCTGTTAAGAGAAAGTAATATCTGTAATAACTGAATAAAGCTTTAACCTTTATTCATACAACTGACATTTGTAGAGGACATTGGCAAGACATTTATGAAACAAAACAGATAAAAAATATGTTTATATGACTTATGGATTGTGTGTTTTCTTTTCAGAGATATTGTTGTTTTAGAAACGTTTAGTAATATTTTTCTTGTAGTTTGTTTGACTAACAAAACAGTTAACTTGTTTCGAACTATAGCTACACATGTTTGTTTTGGTAAAACATGAATGCTTTGTTTATTTACAATTATATATCGTTACATATATCACGTCTTACTTTTAAAACGGTCACGACACACACACACACATATATATGTAAATCGTCATGTGTTTTTGTTGCATGCTTTTTTGTGTTTCTAGTCGATCTGAGAACAGCCAAATTTATCAAAGGTCTACTTTGCATGCAGAAGTTGGCATTTTAGTTGATATAAGTTATCATTGAACTCGTTTGTATATTTTTGACGTCGATGACAAAGAACACATCAAAAAGATTGTGTGTTTTCTTTTAATATATTTTTAAATAAAAAAAAATAAAGATATTTATCCTGTTTTTTACATGGCTTCGAAAACAATCATCGTGTTTTGAACAAGAGCTATATATATGTTGGTAGATAATCACAAATATAGAGTTCATGAACAGTTGTCTGTCCTGACATGTGTCCTTTCTCATTTCATCAACGGTTTAGAAATACTTAACGTCGCGTGAATCTTACAATAATCGTTGTAAACTTTTGATGAAAATATAGATATTGATTTTACGTCATTTGATGCACATTTAAGTTTTTAGTTTGTTTGTTCAACAAGGACCATTCTTGAAAAAAGGTATCAATAATTGCATATATTATATCAACATAAACAGATTTTAAGTCTTCAACCTGTAACTTCGTATTTTCCATAGCGTACTGTTGTCTGTGTATGATATTTAATGTAAGACTCAAATCGAGGTTTAGTCTCTGATCAACATCCGTTTTTTAAATCGTTGTCCAAATCTGACGTCACATAAACTACTATTCCAATTCTATTCTTCCCTCATCGAAGTCGGTTTTTTTTCTCTCGTTTTCTAATCGACAAAATATCAACTGAGACTTTAGAAGTTTTAAAGACAAAACGTGTTTGATAAGTTTATGAATATAGTGAAATTTATTTCAAAATGATGCTTTCCTTCTTATGCATTGCTAAAACAAATTCTCTTCATAGTCTGATATAGTCTTTAAAGCGGGGGAAAAGATACAAGAGGGACATTCAAACTGATAGATCGAAAATAAAGTGATTGGTTAGTTTATGTGTTACATATTTAATCATTTTTTGTACATAAGTTTGACCGCTAGTTTTCTCGTTTGCATTGTTTTACATTGTCATTTCGGGGCCTTTTATAACTGACTATGCGGTAATGGCTTTGCTCATCGTTAGAGGCAGTATGGTGACCTATAGTTGTTAAATTCTGTGCCATTTGGACTCTTGGAGAATTGTCTCATTAGCAATCATACCACATCTTTTTTTATATTGACAACGACATGGGCTAAGAAAGAAAAACACAAACAAACAAACAATAGTACACAAGACACAAAACAGAATACAAAAGACTAAGATACACGAACCCAACCAAAAGGGATTGATATCAAGTGCTCCGGAAGAGTAGGCAGATCTTGCTACACATGTTGCAACCGTCGTGTTGCTCCTGTTATTACAATCCCGGTTAATAGTCTAATTCGGTAGGTCAATATGTGGAAAGGGAACGGAATTATAATAACGACATTTGGAAAATATCCGATATCATCTGTATATTATTCCGTAACGTTCAACCAACCTGTGATGGCGTCTTTAAAATTTACGAAGGGATGATTTCAACTTCACCATTTGGAACACTTTGTTTAATAGCTTCCTTGTGAACAGCAAATTCGTATCAAGAAAATCATGATAAGCAATACAAGCCCTGGAATATCGGATCAATTTGGAGATACATACTCCGTATACAGGCGCTGCTATAACATTCAGAGGATTTCAAATATTTTGCCGAGTCCGAATATAATACATTCGCAATAAATGGCTGTACTTCTTTAATATTTCTACTGTTGAAAGTCACACGTTGCTTTCTAAACGCCTTTCGAACATATATGTCGTTTGGTTGTTGCCTCATTGACGTACACTCACATATCACCCATTAGTATAAAAACGTGAGGCCTATGAGGGGTTAATGTTTGTTATAATTGAATAAAATTTCGACTTTTACTAATACATCTGACATTTTAAGATGTAAACAATATGACGTTGATAAAGTAAAACATATACTCTTAAATCGAAAATGAAAAAAAAACCACGAGGACAATATTTCTGTTGTTGAAAATATTATCCCCTAGACCATCATCATCCTTAGGCTAGTAGAATACAAAGCATGACATAAAGTAGATCAAACAGAATAAAAGCTTGGACGTCGTCCAAAATAAAAAAAAAGGTTCGAAACAGATGTCATCCCGATGTAACCAGAATGTAATGTGATCTTCTATCACCAGAACGTCAAAACCTGAAAAAAAGGAATAACAAATATTCAATTTACTTCCAATTAAGCTAAGCAATCTTACTTTACGAAAAGCTACTTTGATCTGGTTTGAAAATCATCTACTCTTTAAAATAAATAGAACAAAGCTTTCGTCTTGCTATATTGTTTCTGGTAAAATATTACAAACAGTCATGATGTGGATCTTAAAAGTTTAAATAGGTTACTGTTATTACACATTTTTATTTATCAAGCAAACATGTTTATAAATTGTCCTTATAACCTTTACTTATACTTGATAGACTTATTGATAACCGTACATGACATTATATACTTTATTAAATCGAAGTATATATAAAAATTTCATAGAAAAATATTGTTTAGACCAATTTATCTCTTGTTATTAAATTAAATAATGAATATATGTATGATTTTCCAATGTTGAAAATACAATGAACCGATTTGTAATAATATATGTAACGAAATGTGTAAATATTTTACTGGTATTTCTTGCCATCAAACGAAACTTTTCTGATTGCAAGATATTTCCAGTTTTGGTTTGAGATTGCAATAATTCTAAATAAATGATTTTTTTTCTGTTTTATGCCAGGTTGTTGTTCTGTGACCCAATCCTCGATTCTATTCTAAATTTCATTAAAGAAAACAAACGCATATAGGGTAATATAATTGAATCGAAACCTATGATTGCTGTTATAATTTAACACAACATCTCTATCAAAAAAATAAGCACAAGTATTTGAACTACCATCTTGAAAATTTGTTATAACATAATTGTTTGATACTGATACTGATAAAAAAAATATAATTGTATCTTTTTTTTCTTTTTTTAGATATTTTTGAAAAAAAATATATATATTTTGCACGTCGACAACTTAAATAATGTATGTTTTTTTTCCAAAATTTGAAGTAATAAATGTCATTGTTAGATATAATCACTAACATATCAATATTAAGAACTACTGATCAACATATTTTACAAAGTTTAGCAGGAATTACATACCCTTCGAATCACTTGCGGTAATACCCTGTTGTATGTAACCCTTCTGTAGATGATGTTTTGGAATGAGAACATACTACATGTATTTCCAAACATTAGAAAACCCGACATATAACTTACAATAATAATGTTTTCCTTAAATTTACTTTTTCTGCCAGTATTACATTACTTAATGGGACTTATCATAACCACAGCCTTGGTGTTACTTCAAAAACTTGTTTGTTGCTCTTCTTTCATTTTTTTTCTATGTGCTCTGTCTATATGCCTTTTATGTTTCTTCGTTACATATAACGTTATGCAATTAATCACAGACACAACATTGTTCATTTTACCTTGAATTTTTCATAACTAATTGCAGCTTATTGAAGCCACAAACTCGCCATTTTTTTATTCCTGTAAGATGTAACGAAGTGCAACTATAGTAATTGTGAGCAACACTGCAGTTGTCACTAGTAAATCATCGGCAACGTGATGCCTTGTGTTGTAGGTGGAATTGTGTTTTACAATCTAGTTTTTGCGAAGAATCTCACGGACTTTGCTTCTTCATTTAATTTTTTTCGGGTTTTAGGTCTGTCTTGTATATGAATTGAATTGACCTATACTAGGACATAACTTTTATCCTTTTCTTACAATTTGTTCCAACACGATCAAATGAAACATTTTTTAAAACAGGTTATACTAAGTTTGACAGATTTAATAAACTGTTCTTACAGGGTTTTTTTGTTGTAATTGATTGCATTTTATTCCAAATGCAATGAGTAATTTATTTTCAGCCATCGCTATACAAATCTAATGTATAGCTTTCAAGTCAATTAATATAACATTTTCTTGATCATATTCTTTGTGTTTTTGATCTGTGTACTGTTGTTTGTTTTTGCTCTTTTTGTTATTTTAATGCTGTAATAGTTTCCAATACAAAAATTATAAGTGGCTTTTTAATTTGGTGTTTCAAATTATTTGATTGAAAACAAAAAAATAAAATTTTCACTGTCAACACACTTTAAAATATAAAACTGTTATTCAATAATATGACCTATTAATAAACATTGACATTATAATCAGATCACGTGATAAAGAACTGTGAAAAACAACAGGTTTGTATTGTATATATTCCGAAACGAAAACATTAAAAGTCATTCTATATTTTACTCTCAGAAGATTATTCCTTTGAATATAGTTATCATGTTGAATTCACAGTTCAGAATCTGTAATTGGACAAGAGGGGATAGACGAGATTCTATCACAAGCGAGGGCACTGAAGTTTGGACACCGTCTCTCTGTACAAGTGAAAGTGAAACTAGTCACAGTGACAGCGATGAATCTATTACACAGGTATGTTTTGTCATTTAAATTGGGAGATTAATACATTTTTTTGAAAAAAAGAACGATTTACAATCCGTCTACTGTTTATATTTCTTTTCCTCTCACAAAATTTTAAAGTGATGAATATCAACCTTTCAAATACATTCCTGACTCTTCGTTTTGGACATACTTAATATATAAAAAAGAATTAGAAAAAGTGCAATATTGTTTGATTGGTAGATTAACATGCAGGGGTAAATATATCATGCTACAAACAAGACCTGTGGTGCAACAGAAATCTGTATAGTTTACAATAAAACGCCGCGACAGCTGCATTTTGCCTTGCTGCAAATTTCAAAATTAAATATGTCACTTTGAATATATTCAATATTTCTAATATCAATGCATTTTTTGTTATTTTTTTGTTATTGTTTTACTGTTTTATTTTCTATATAATTTCTTTTAATTTTTTGTAGGTTCAGTTATCGTTAGACAGATCAATCAAGAATAGATTGTCTTCAAGCATACATAATGAGAAGCCATCGCACTCGTACATCGCTATGATTTCCATGGCAATACTGAGTAAACCGAAAAAGAAATTAATACTCAATGATATATATCAATACATAATGGATAACTTCCCCTTCTACAATAACAAAGATAAAGCATGGAGGAACAGCATACGGCATAATCTTTCCATCAACGAGTGCTTCATAAAAAATGGAAGGGCCGATAACGGCAAAGGCAACTATTGGTCTATTCACCTAGCTTGCATAGAGGATTTTGCAAAAGGAGATTTCAGGCGACGACAAGCAAGGCGAAGAGTAAGAAAAAGCACTGTGAAGGCTGTCAATGGTTCTTTGAATGTAAACAATGCCAGACAGAAATTGGGATATGTACCTATGACGTCGTCGCAAATTGGATTCAATCCATACTCCTTGAAAGAATTCCCAGTGCGTACAGACTTTGAAAATCAATACCAGAATTTTCACTCTCCTGTATCTGCATTCGGATTGACAAGAACACCATTCCCAGCACCTTTGCATTCATTTGAAAGCAATTCATTATTTCCTGTCGCGCCATCAGCGTCAGTGGAACCATTACTTAATCTACCATCCACATACTGTATGTCGTCATCATTCAACCCACCTACTTATTCAACCTTTTATCCTTCTTGTCATATGCAGAAAGGAATTCCTGATTGGTGAACAAAAACGTATCTCACATTACCTAGTGTGGGTTTTAAGTTTTATTTCTTTTGAATTAATGAAAGTGATGCCTTAGTTAATTTAAGGACCTGGACAATTTGTTTAGTCTACATGTTAAGCAAACATGATTGCTTTTAAGAAAATTAGGACAATTAAAAGTTATACCAGTATAACTATATCTGGAAGACGATGTTAGTGTACTTTGAAATATTGGACTCTAGTAACATTTTATGTATGAAACTCTTGCATTGAAAGCCAACAAGCAAAGTAAGCATTCGCAGAATATCAAAAATGGCTACTTGACGCATATACGTGAAAATGAGTACGATTTCACACATTTATTTGTATTTCTTTCATATTGAAACAATAAAAGTGCAATAAAACAGTTCAATATACTTTCTTTCTTATAAATCAATGTATATTAATTTCCATACAAACCTCAATAAATAGAAAAGATGAAAATTCAAATATAGGTACAAATAGATATTTTAACTGCATATTAATGTTATAATCCCCATTAAATGGTTACATTTATTTTTATTTTTGTTCGTGGGTTCCAATTTTCGTCGGTTGCGGACATTTGTTCATATTCTTCGGCATTTGATTTATTTAAACGTTAAACTGCACCTAAGGTAATCTACAGCTGGGATATGAAACTCTGTTTATTTTGAAACAATTAAAGCCAATGCATGAAACGGTATATTAATTACTTTAATATTTCAGACTTTGGAGAGGTGGCATGCTTGAATGAGAAAAATATTCTGCAGAGACCAGAGAATATGACTGTTAGCAAGTATTGGTTCTCACAAGCTCTTTAAAAATGACAATACCATTGTACCGAATAGTGAACTATAAGTAGGATTAATTTGACCATTCTGTTTTGCCAATTCATATAGCTCGTAAATATTCTACACATTTATACATTTCTGAATTCTGAGTTGTTCATTCCTAATCAAGACAAATTAAGGAAAGCCCTTATAAAAGAGGGACGAAAGATACCAAAGGGACAGTCAAACTCATAAATCTAAAATAAACTGACTACGCCATGGCTAAAAATAAAAAAGGACAAACAGACAAACAATAGAACGCATGACACAACATAGAAAACTAAAGAATAAACAACACGAAACTCAATAATTTAGAACGCCATAAGTATTACTTTTTATTCACTAGGTATTCGGATGCTTTCATTTTTAGGGTGCTGTTAGTCTGCAATGGCATCATCAGCGCAGTAGCCAGTTGTTCAGTATTGACATAACTCATTATATATTTTACTTCACTTATTCAACTGACATTTGAAGAGGGAATTAGCTTAACGTTGATGAAACAAAACACGTACTAAGGATTCATTTATTTTCGTGGGTATCAATTTTCGTGGATATTTGATTATGTGGCTTTTCCAATCTCTGCTTTTAAAGCCTTTAGAAAAGTTGTAATTCGTTGAGCATTAATATTCGTGGTTCATCTGTACCCACGAAACCCACGAAAATTGGGATCCAACGGATGCGATTGTAAACAAAAACAACCCTACGAGGTCGATATTTTTGCTGGTCAAAATATTGCTCATAGGACATCATCCTCCTAGTGGCATACAATGCATGACATAACGTAAATTAAACAGATTACTAGCTTAAACGTCGCCCCGTAAAATAAAGTTTAAAAAAAGATGTCACCACGCTGTCTTCAAAATGTGGTGTGTCTCCTTATCACCTGAACTTCAAAAACAGTAAAATTTCAATATAGAATATTCAATTCATTGCCAATTTAGCTAACATTTTTTCTATACCAAAAGCTGCTATGATCTGAATCGTAAATTATTTACTCTTTGAAATAAATAGAACATAACCTTCAAATGACTATATAGTTTCTGGTTAAATATTAGAAAACAGTCATGATGTTGATCTTAAAAGTTTGAATAGGTTACTGTTATTACACATTATTATTTATCAAGCTAGCATGTTTACAAATTATCCTTATAACCTTTACTTTGACTTGATAGACATATTGATAACTGTTCATATTATAACATATTTTATTAAACCGAAGTGATAATAAATAACATTGTTTTTCATAGAAAAATATTGTTTTGACCGATTCATTGCTTGTTATACATTAATTAATGTATATATAAAATTGAGAATGGAAATAGGGAATGTGTCATAAGACAACAACCCGATCATAGACAAAACGACAGCAGAAGGTCACCAACAGGTCTTCAATGTCGCGAGAAATTCACGCACCCGGAGACGTCCTTCAGCTGGCCCCTAAACAAATATATACTAGATCAGGGATAATGAACGCCATACTAATTTGTATGCATTTTCAATGTTTAGACTACAATGGATTAATTTATAATTTTGGTATGTTAAGATATTTGTGAAAAATATATTTTGTACGGCGACAAGTAACGTTCGTTTACATTGGTTTAAAAGATCTAAAAATTACATTTGTCATAGTTGATATAGAAATCACTATCAGATCGATATTTAGAGCTGCATATAACAGATCAACATATTCTATATTGCGATTATACCAGTTGTTGGAAAGGTTCTTGTGTTGTTTTTTTTTTTTTTTTTTTTTTTTTTTTTTTTATCATATATTGTTTTGAATGCTGTTGTTCAGTTTTGTGTAATTCTAACAGTACTTTATCGAACGCTGATAATTCTCTTTGCCAATAAAAATTGTAAAGATTGTCTGCATTTTTATGCCAAAACCAAAGTTATGAAGATGGTAAACGCTACCACAGAAGCCGTACATATCAATTTTAAAACATTTTGTTAATCAATCGGCGAATTATATAATGTTTAAAAAGAGAACGTAATGTCATAATATATTCAAACATTAGTAAGCCGAAAAGTAACTGACAATACTAATGTTTTCCTTATCTTAACTTTTCTGCGAGTATTAATTTAATTAATGCTTCTTATCATAGCCATATTTTCTGAAATATTGCAGAACGAAATGTGACTAATCAAAGACACAGCCTTGGTAATTTTACCTCGATTATTTCATAACGAATTGCGACTTATTGCCTATCATTAATCGTGTATGCTATTACTATGCAACTTTACTTGTGCCGAGCAACACTGCAGTTTGCACTACTAAACCATCGTGTAAGTGCTTCCTTGTTTTGGTCGAACATGACAAAATTAAACATTTCTTTTTATTCTTATTTAAACAGATTTAGTATACTGTTCATACACTCTTTTACACTGTAATTTATAGTATTTCATTCCATATGCAATGGTTACCTTATTTTTACTCATCACTATACAAATCTGAAATATAGTTTCTATATCAAATAATATAACAATTTCTTTATCCTATTTTATGTGTTTTCGATCTAGGTGCTGTTGTTTGTCTTGTTCTTATTGGTATTTACATACTATACTTTTTTCCAATACAAATAGTTGTCAGTGTTTTTTATGTGATGTTTCAATAATTTGATTACAAAAACATGAATAAATATGTTCACTGTCAACATACTTTTAAATATAGAAATGGTATTCAACAATATGACCCATTAATAAACATTGCATTTATGATCAGATAATGTAATAAAGAACTGTGAAAAAACAACAGGTTCGTATGGTATATATTCCGAAACGAAAACATTATTAGTCATTCTGTATTTAACTCTCAGGAGATTGTTCCTTTGAAGTAAGTAATCATGATGAACTCACAGCTCAGCACCTGTTATTTGACAAGAGGCGATAGACGAGATTCTATCTCAAGCGAGGGTTCTTAAGTTTGGACACCGTCTCTTTGTACAAGTGAAAGTGAAAGTAGCCATAGTGACAGTGATGAATCTAAGATACAGGTATGTTTCGTCACTTAAAATGGGAGATTAATACATATTTTTGTACAGAACAGCTTGACAACCCGCCTACTGTATATTTGTCTTTTCCATTCACAAAGTGAGTAATAGCAGCCTTTCAAATGCATTATTGACTCTTCGTTTGAACATAAAAATATATATATAAAAGTAATTGGTAAAAATGTAATAGTGTTTGATTTGTGTTTGTATAACGTGCAGTGGTAAATATGTCATGCTACAAAAATGAAAAGTTGAGCAACAGAAATCTTTATATTTGACAATTAATCGCAAGACAGCTGGATTTTGCTTTGCTGCAAATTTCAAAATAAAATATGGCACTTTGACTATATCCAAGATGTCTTATATCTTTGCATATTTTTTATTTTTTATTGATTTCTTGTTTTCTCTTCTATAATATTTATTTTTATTTTTTGTACGTTTAGTTATCGTTAGGCAGATCAATCAAGAATAGATTATCTTCAAGCATAACCAATGAGAAGCCATCACACTCGCACATCGCTTTGATTTCAATGGCAATACTGAGTAAACCGAACAAGAAAATGTTACTCAGTGATATATATCAATACATAATGGATAACTTCCCTTTCTACAATAACAAAGAAAAATCATGGAGAAACAGCATACGGCATAATCTTTCCCATAACGAGTGCTTCCTGAAAATGGACGGGCCGATTACGGCAAAGGTACCTATTGGTCTATTCACCTTTCAAGTATAGAGGATTTGGCAAAAGGAGTTTTCAGGCGACGACAAGCAAGGCGAAGAGTAAGAAACAGTTTTGTGAAAACTGTCAATGGTTCGTTTAATGTAAACAATACCAAACAACAATTGGGATATGTACCTATGACATCGTCGCAAATTAGATTCAATTCATACTCCGCGAAAGTATTCCCAATGCATACCGACTTTGAAAACCGATATCAGAATGTTCAGTCTCCTTTATCTACATTTGGAATAACAAGAACGTCATTTCCAGCTGCCATGCAAACATTCGGAAGTTATTCACTATTTCCCTTCGCTCCATCAGCGTCAGTGGGACGACCATTCAATGAGCCATCCACATACTGTATGAAGTCATCATTCGGACCGAGTACTTATTCAACCTTGTTTTCATCTTGTCATATGCAGAAAAGAATTCCTGATTGGTGAACAAAAAGTATCCCATATTACCTAATGTAGGTGTAAGTTTTGTTTTCAATTGAATTAATGAAAAATGTCAATACTGTGCAAACTGAGTTAAGTTAAGGAACTGGACAATTTGTTTAGTCTACAGGTTAAGAGAACATAATTTCTTTTGAGAAAATTATGACAATTAAAAGTTTACTAGTATAACTATATCAGGGAGAAGATGTTAGTGTACTTTGACATATTGGACTAAAGTAATATTTTATTATGAAACAATTGCGTTGAAAGCCAATTAACAATGTAAGCATTCGCAGAAAATCAAGAATGGCTTCCTGACACATATACGTGAAAATCAGTACGATTTCACATATTTATTTGTATTTGTTTCATATTGAAACAATTAAAGTGCAATAAAACAGTTCAATATATCCCCCCCTTAAATCAATGTATACTAGAACACACCCGCGAAATCGCGGGCATTCAGAGCGTAGTTTAAAGTATGTAAAGTGTTGTTGGAAGAATTTTGTGAAATATTGAATGACTGGAGAATTTCAGCAAAATTATCATAAATCATAGGTTATTGGGGACAGGAAAATGTTTTTTTTAATCCCTCCTCCTTTATTTCCAAAATTCCCAATGTGTGGTTTTCTATCAATTTCAATATGAATATACATTTAGTATGTTATGAACATTTAAGTAAGGAGCCTGTACTTCAGTGGTTGTCGTTTGTTTATGCGTTACATATTTGTTTTTCGTTCATTTTTTGTACATAAATAAGGCCGCTAGTTTTCTCGTTTGAATTGATTTACATTTTCATTTCGGTGCCTTTTAAAGCCGAGTATGCGGTATGGTCTTTCCTCGTTGTTGAAGGCCGTACGATGACCTATAGTTAATTTCTGTGTCATTTTGAATAATTTTAGCGCTTATCTGTATATTATGAACATTCACTATATAAATAAAGTGTATTTACTTTCAATTCTAAGTTTTCTAATCGATCCATGGTGGTCATTGCTATAGTATACAGACCCTCTCTATTTGATAAACTCTGTGACCACCGTGGATAGTAAACTTGAAAATGATAGCAGATAGAATTCTGAAAATACACTTTATTCGTAGTATATGTATGTTCAAAGTATACAGAAAAACGCAAACCGGAAGTATAATCTGACTTAAAATTTTGTCCAATGACGGGACAATATCCGGATGCCCTTTTTCTCTTTTTTCTCCCAAAATTACTCAATCTGAATAATCATATGAATGGATGACAAATGCGACTATGCACTGTACCTATAGGACACAGAGGCGTGTTGATTAATTTATTGTGGAAAGAAGAGAAGCGACACCCAAAATGAGGTCTTCTCGTTTAATAGTATAGATTTATTTCAATGTGAACATGAATGAATAGAAAAAACGAAATTAAAATACAGGTACTCTTAGATATTTTAACTGCATATCAATGTTATAAGAATCTGTCAGATCCCCAATCAATGGTTATATTTATTTAATGGGAATTCATTTACTTTCTTGGATACCAATTGTCGTCGATTGAAGACATTTTTTCATATTCTTTGGCATTTAATTTCTCAAGTCTGCATACAACCCAATACAAAAATTGTAATTTGTTGGACATTCAATACCGTAGTTCACCTATCCCAACGAAATTTACGAAAGTTGGTATCCTACGAATAATACTGAAATCTCAGTATATTCTAAATATTTTGACGTTTGGAAATATTCTGTAAGAATATGTAAGATACTCTCTAAAGAATTGATTTATAATCTTGAAAAAAATGTTCTTGTGTGTCTTTGTACCAGTACTTGACATCATCTTTGAACTTGTGTTTGCATATACAAGTAAACTAGTGATTAAACTCATCAAGCTGAAGAACATCGAAGTCCCGAAAAAACTAATATGTTAATTAGGTAATCTATGGTTGGTGTATGAAAATCTGGTTTTTTTTGGAAACATTTAAAGTCGATGCATGAAGTGGTATATTAATTACTTTAATATATCAGACTTTGAAGAGGTGGCATGCTTGGATGAGTAAAATATTCGACAGAGAACGTGACTGTTAGCAAGCATTGGTCCCACAAGCCCTTTTAAAATGACAAAAAAAACATTGTACCGAACAGTGATTTATAAGTATGATTAGTTTGACCATTCTGTTTTGTCCATTGATATAGCTCATTAATATTCTACATATTTATACATTTCTGAATTTGAAATGTTCTAGTTGTTCATTTTTTCTCAAAGTAAATTAGGGAAAGTGCTTAGAATGCCATAAGTATTACTTTTTTATTTACTGGACACTCTGATGCTACCACTTTTAGGGAACTGTAAGTCCTCAATGCTATCGTCAGCGCAGTAGTCAGTTGTTCGGTATTGACATAATCTGTTTTACCTTACTTATAAAAATGATATTTGAAGAGGGAATCAACTAACAGTTGATGATGAAACAACACATATACTCTTAAATCGATTGTAAAAAAAACACAACCCTACGAGGTCGATATCTTTGCTGGTCAAAATATTGTCCCTAGGACATCATCCGCCTAGTAGCATACAATGCATGACATAACGTAGATTAAACACATTACTAGCTTGGACGTTGCCCAGTAAAATAAAGGTTCAAAAAAGATGTCACCACTGTCTTCAGAATGTGATGTGTCTCCTTATCACCAGAACTTCAAACACAGTGAAATTTTAATATAAAATATTCAATTCACTGCCAATTTAACTTACAATTTTTCTATACCAAAAGATAACCTTCAAATGACTATATAGTTTCTGGTTAAATATTACAAAACAGTCATGACGCTGTTCTTAAAAGTATTAAAAGGTTACTGTTATTACACATTATTATTTATCAAGCTAGCATGTTTACAAATTATCCTTATAACCTTTACTTTGACTTGATAGACATATTGATAACCATTCCTATTATAACATACTTTCTTAATTCGAAGTGATAATAAACAAAATTGTTTTTCATAGAAAAATTGTGTGTTGACCCATGTATTGCTTGTAATAAATTAATTAATGTATATATGTATGAATTTTCAATGTTAAGACTACCATGGATTAATTTGTAATAACCTAAGTAAAGCATATATAATATTTATAATATAGCCTATATTTCTTGTTATAAAACGGAACAATTTCTGATTACAAGATATTTCAAGATCTGGTTTGAGATTGATTCTATGCGGAATTGCAATAGTGCTAAATATATAAATTTTTCGTCGCCGGTGTGGTTGTCTCTTTGAAACAATCCTCGTTCCTATTCATAACTTCATTAAAGCAAAACCAACGCATATAGGGTATTATTAATGATTCGAAACCTATTATTGCTGCTGTAATCTAACACAGCAACTCAATTTACAAAATAAACACAAAATTTTTAACAACCATCTTTAATATTTGTTTTATTTTTTAATTGTTCGATACTGATACTAATTTTTAAAAATTACTTTTGTATCTGATTTGGTTTGTTAAGATATTTGTGAAAAATATATTTTGTACGGCGACAAGTAATTTTCGTTTTAAAGATCTAAAAAATACATTTGTCATAGTTAAGATAGAAATCACTATCAGATCAATATTGAGACCTGCATATAACTGATCAACATATTCTATATTGTTAAACATGATCTGCCTTCCCTTCTTGCGATAAGACCCAGTTCTTGGTAAGGTTCGTGTTGCTATTTTTTTTTTTTTTTTTATCATATGGTGATTTGAATGCTGTTGTTCACTTTTGTTTGCTTTTTGGTCATATTTTTATAATTTTTTTTAAATTTTTGTATATTAATTTTACACTTCATTTTCTCTGACCGTAAATATATGACCGTACAGTTGCCTTTCGAAACCATAAATATTATATTTTTTTCAAATGACCATTCTAACCTCCATTCTGTCAATGTCGTTTGCCTATCGCAGTTATCTCAAATGTTTAGTGACTCATGAAAAAATTACGAAAATGCTTTAAATATTCTATCTGTTAGAATACATCACTGAGTATTGCCAGGTTAAAGGAAACAATTTTGTTTGTCTATACAAAAATTAATTTTCGCAAAATTATCATGCCTAGAGTACTTTATCGAACGTTGATCATTTTCTTTTTGTTAATCGATCGGCGAATTACGAATTAGATGATGTTTGCAAAGAGAACCAAATGTCATCCTATTTTCAAACATTATTAAGCGTAAAGTAACTGACAATACTAATGTTTTCCTTATCTTAACTTCTCTGCGAGTATTACATTATGCCCGCGTCACACTGTCCCGATTTTTACGCCGATGGCAACACGATAATGGAAATTTTCAAAATCGGGACTGATCGTATCTAGATTGGGCTATTCGTAGTGCCATCTTTAACCATCGTAGAACTATCGGCCACTTTTTCTAGGCTTCGGGGACAACTTCGGGAAGGGTTCTAAATTTTTTAACATGTTAAAAAATCCCCGAAGGTGCGTCCGATGTTGAGGGTTCGTACTGAGTTCGTATCACCATCTTCACCATCGTAATGTCACCGGGCATGCATCTTTGCACATCGTATTGCATTCGTGTTTCCATCGTTTCCATCGGGCAGTTTTGACATTACGATGTCTACACGAATGAATCACGAAGATACCCGAAGGTCTTACGATGGCAACACGACGTCGTGAAGACCTCGTAATCCCGTCGTGTTGCCATCGAATAAAAGTACGAAGGCGACAAGATGGAACTACGACGGCAATAAATCCAGCTAAATGTAAGTTAATTTTCGCGCTAAAATACATTTAAAGTTCTATGCGCGATATGCACTGGTCAGTCTAATACGACAGTTAAGAAAGACGTTCACAAAACATGGAGCTCATATCATATGATTCTATGAGAACAAGAAAGGCGACAGCGTTGTTTCTATTAATTCAAATGGAACAAGAAGAGCAGCTATTACAGGCTCGGGATTTACTTTTACAAGTAAAATATTATTTTTTGTCAATTTTTCATATCAAGTAACATAATGAAAATCATAAACGCGCCTCGTACACCAACACTGCAGGTACACGTATATAGGGAAACCAACTTTGTCTTCATTATTCTGATTTTTTATGTATCGTCTGAGTTGTTGTCACACGAATGTTTACTCCATAACCATTTTGTTTAGTATATGACATATTTTGCAGCATTTGTTGCTTTCCCCACATCCTTCCTTTTGTCTATATTATTATGATATTCTCCTGGAAAGAGCTCTTTTTGAATAAAAGGGATTAACGAACCCATTACCTTACCTTTAAGATAGATCAGTAAACATGGGCCTAATTATGGGTGATTATTCAGACTAGTGCATACATTTTACAGTTCAAACAAGGCAATGCCGAGCGTGGCATCCCCTCGTATGTAACATATTGGGGACAAATATGGACCCTATATTTGTATATGACACATGCAGAAAATGGTAAATTGAATATGCATATTTGATACATAAACTATTTAGAAATCAATCAAAACATTCAGTAACTGGAAATACCTTTAATATTGTCTTTAGAACCAGCAGGTAAAAAATGAGCAACCAATTTCCTGTGTATTATGCTATTTCAAGGAGAAAAAACAAGTCCATCTGCATGACCTTGACCTTTGGCCTTGAACGTAAAAAATGTCAGATCATTACAAGGAGGAACAATATACCAAATGTGGTTAAAATCTTTTGAAGCATATTGGTTTTAGAGTGTCCACAAGGGTGATATTGCCTTGTACTACAACTGCCACTGTAACCTTGACATTTGAACTTTAAAGTCAATAGCGCTTAAGATATTCCTAACGAGTAACACCATACCAAGTTTTGAGCATTTTGGTTCTAGAGTGTCCATAATAATTTTATCTACACGCAACTTACATGTAGTAGGCGAGGGGATAATAAACTAAGTTTTATAAGAATTAGACAAAAAGATCGATTTCCTGCCATGCATGGCAGACTTGTACAGAAACGATATGTTGTCGAAATTCTGTTCGTATCGTTTAGACATCGTATGGCCATCACGCCATCATCGTAATCCATCGCGTAGCCTTCGTAATTCATCGTGTAGCCTTCGTGATCCATCGTGTAGGTTTCGGCTGAGATATGAAGCTTAGATACCCGTCTTCGGTTAACCTTCGTATGTCCATCTTTTGCTATCGTATATAATTTCGGCACCATCGTATAGACTTCGTTATTCATCGTGCTTGCTTCGGTCACTTTTTGGTATTTTAACGAGATCAGGACCAACTTCGTACGAACTTACAATTTTCGCATTCGGGTGTCCATCGTATATAAAAATCGGGACAGTGTGATGCGGGCATTACTAAATGCTTCTTATCATAGCAACATCAACCCAACATTTTCTGAAGTATTGCAGTACGAAATGTGACTAATCACAGACACAGCCTTGTTCATTTAAACTCGATTATTTCATAACGTATTTCGACTTTGAACAACAACCTTGCCAATTTTTATTCGTGTTTGTTATAACGTTGCAACTTGACTTGTAGCGAGCAACACTATAGTTTTCACAAGTAAACCATCGTGTAAGTGATTCCTTGTGTTGTAGGTGGAATTGTGTTTTACAATCTAGCTTTTTGCGAAGTATCTCAAGGGCTTTTGTTTCTTCATTTGATTTCTTTGCGGTTTTGTCTGTCTTTTGTGAGAATTAAACTGCCCTATACATTTACATATTACCTTTTATCCTCTTTTTATAAAAATTTGTTCGAGCAAGATAAAATTAAACAATTTTTAAAGAAATGATTCTTAATTTTGTAATTAATAGTATTTCAAATCATATGCAATGATTAACTTATAACAGTCATCACTATACAAATTTAAAGTATAGTTTCTAAGTCAATTAATATAACATTTTCTTGATTCTATTCTATGTGTTCTTGATCTTGGTGCTGTTGTTTTTTTAGTCTTATTATCATTTACTGTACAGCATGTTATTTACATACTGTATTATTTTCGAATACAATAATTATTAAAGATATTAATGTGATGATTAAACTTTTTGATTACATAAACATATAATAAAATCTTGACTATCAACATACTTTTAAATGTAGAAATGGTAATAAACAATTTGACCCGTTAAATAATAAACATTGACATTATAATCAAATCACGTGATAAAGAACTGTGAAAAACAATAGGTTTGTATGGTATATATTCTGGAACGAAAACAGTATAAGTCATTCTCTATTTGTCTGGCAGAAGATCGTTCCTTTGAATTCAAGAATCATGATTAATTCACAGTTCAGCATCTGTAATTTGACCAAAGGGTATACAGCAAGAGTCCATCGAGATTCCATGTCAAGCGAGGGCGAGAGAGTTTGGACGCCGTCTCTTTGTACAAGTGAAAGTGAAAGTAGCTACAGTGACAGTGATGAATCTATTGTACAGGTATGTTATGTCATTTGATAACAATAACTTTAAATTAGAAGAGAAACACATTTTTTTTGGAAAAAAACAGCGTTACACATGTTACAATCAACCAATTTTATCTTTCTTTTTCACACCAATAGTGATTGATATCATGATCGTCCAGTAGTCTTTTAAAACAATATAAATTAAAGGGTTTGTTTCAACTGTCGTAATTTAAGATCAGAAGAATTTCTATATCAATTGTTAGAAACAGACATCTGCAAATAGAATATTATATGCATATACCGTATAGCGGGTAATTTTCGCGGGTGTAAAATTTCGCGATTTCATCGAAAAAGGTTTACAAAATATTTTAGCGGTTATTCTTTTGGCGGATTCAAGATGTTTATCGATACCTTTGCAGGTACACTTTTAAAATGTCCAAATTTATTTTGGCAATTTTGTGCTAACCGTGAAAATAAGCGAAAATGTACACCCCGCAAAAATAACCCACTTTATGGTATGTATGTGACTATTTATCGCAACGATAGCTGAATTTGGCTTTGTTGGTCATATTTCAAATTAAATATGGCACATTAACTATAATAAATATTTTCTAAACTAACATATATACATATTTTTATAGCCTACTAATTTTTTATAGGTTCAGTTATCGTTAGACAGATCAGTTAAGAATATATTATCTTGCTGTGATACCAACAAGAAGCCATCGCATTCTTACATTGCTTTGATTTCCATGGCAATACTAAGTAACCCGAAAAAGAAATTATTGCTTAATGACATATATCAATACATAATGGATAATTTCCCGTTCTATAATAACAACGAAAAGGCATGGAGAAACAGTGTCCGGCATAATCTTTCCCTAAACGAGTGCTTCATGAAAAATGGCAGGTCCGATAAAGGTAAAGGTTACTATTGGTCTATTCATCTAGCATGTATAGAGGATTTTGAAAAAGGAGATTTCAGCCGACGACAAGGAAGGCAAAGAGTAAGAAAAAGGTCTGTCAAAACTGTCAATGATTCCTTGGATGTTAACAATGTCCAACAGAAATTAGGATATGTACCTATGACATCGTCACAAATTGGATTTAATCCATACTCAATGAAAGGATTCCCAATGCATACTTATTTTGAAAACCGATATCAGAATGTTCACTCTCCTGTATCTACATTAAGAATGACAAAAACACCGTTTTTAGAGATGCAGTCATTTGGAAGCAATTCACCATTCCCTGTCGCGCCATCAGCGGGACGATTATTACATAAGCCATCCACATACTGTTTGTCGTCATTATTCAGCCCGAAAACCAATTCAGCCTTTTGTCCATCTTTTCGAATACAGAACGGAATTTCTGATTTGTGAACAAAAAAAGTATCCCACATTACCTAGTGTGGGTTTTAAATTTTTTATCTTTTGAAAGTAATGAAAATTGTCAATGCAGTGATGAATTAGTTAAGTAAAGGAATTGTCAAATTGTTTAGGTTACAGGTTAAACAAACATAATTGCGTTTGGGAAATGAGGACAATTTGTTTTAAGTTATACCAGTATAACTATATCAGGGAAAAGACTTTTATGTACTTTGGCAGATTTGACTATAGTAACATTTTACGTGTGAAATGATTAAATAAATGTCAATATTTGACCCGTTGTTTTGTTGATGTTGATTAAAATGAAGTTGAAATCATTAAGATTTCACATGTATAGTATTTGTTTCTTATTGAAACATCAAAAGTGCAATAAAATATGTCGATTTACTTTCTTTTCTTAAAGTATATCTATTTCCATGTGAAAATCAATAAAGATAAAATTTCAAATGCAGGTTTATTAGAAATTTGAACTACATATCAGTGTTATTAGACCAAGTCAGATCCCTGTTCAGTGGTCATAATTATTTACTGTGAATTCGTTTTATTTGCGTGTATTCCAATATTCTTCGATTGATAAAATTTAACATTTGCTGATATCTTGATCTTTCCAAAGTATGCATACAATGTAAAGAGATATGTAATACCTTGGTCATATATAATCGTGGTTCACCTATCCAAACAAAATTCATGAATATAGAAAAGGGCAAAAAGATACCAGAGGGACATTCAAACTCACAGATCGAAAATACACTGACACAGCCATGGCTAAGAAAGAAAAAGATATACAAACAAATAACAGTACACAAAACAGTACACAGAAAAACTAAAGACTAAGCAATAATACGATGTAAGATAGTTATTTTAGTTTTACTAGATTAATTTTACGATTCTTGTTGATCTCTTTTGTTTATATGGCTCATACATTTTCTATACATTGCTGGGTTTGAAATGTTTGAGTTGATCATTCCCAATGAAGGTAAATCGAGGAAAGCGCTTAGAACGCCATATAAGTATTGTTTTTTTTATTTACTGAGAACTTGGATGCTAAAACTTTTAGGGGACTTTTAGTCATTTAGGGCACCATCAGAGCAGAAGTCAATTGCTCGGTGTTGACATGATTCAATATATATTTAACTTGCAATTTCCCTTCAATACATTAAGAAATAATGTTTGACATTTTAACTTGTCTTTAATTTCAAATAAATGCTCCTGAAGCCACGTAATCGATAAATACCTTTGCCGACTACCAAAGTAATATGAGATATTTCATATTAAAGTTGAAATGCAAAGGTCTTTAAAAACTTTTTTATTTTATATTTTAATAAATTGGTCATAATAAATACTAAAAAAAAATATTGGTAGTCGTTTGTGTGTCCTCGTAATACCTATAAAACGGGGAAAGTGCAACATGATTATCTCCCTTTGTTCAGGAATGCCGGGTTGAGTTCAATATCGTAGCAGCTACGGAGTGCTACGTAGATTTTGACTATTGAACGTGTAGCTATAAACTAGTTGATACATATATATTGATAACAGCTACATAGCCGCTACGTAGCTGCTCCGATATTGAACTCAACCCCGGTGACGTCATTCGTGTTCAACCATTCGGAATGTAAACAAACAAGCATGGCACTGGAAGTGAATATACATACGACAATACAATTATGGACTATCGATTAACAGACAATGAACGTGAACAGAGAGACATTCCCGAGGTTAAACTAGCGATGTCAGTACAATCGTACATGTATGTAACCTGTAAGTCAGAGAATTGGCAATTTGCCGATGCCAAATCGGTAACTAGATGAAGAATACAACATTTTCTACATCCGATGGTGAAGATGAAAGTGAAGAAATAAATCTTTTAGCAACCTACCGGCTTCACAAATCTCATGGTGCGTAAATAACTTAGTAAAAGAATGTATTTAGGCATAATTTTTGTAATCCTAATAGAATGATAAAAGTAGGTTCTGGTTGGTCTGCCAAGTACATCATGTACATAGACATTGGCCATTGTGTCCTTTACTAGTGTTGTTATTGTGTCCTTATAACAGGTAAACCATCGGTGTAAGCTATATAAAAAACGAGAATCAAGAAACACGTATAAACCACATGAACAAACAACAAGCACTGAAAATCAGGTTCCTAATTTAGGACGGGTACAAACAAATGCAGCAGGTTAAAATGTTTCTAATGGCCCAATAGTGTAACATCACAACATAGAAAGACACACTTTAAAATATCAATTGAAATGACTGACCTCAATCAAAAGGCATATTAACAAAAAAAATAACAATAAAGTGATACCAAACACTTCCACAACTTTTATTTTTATCAAAATTGGTAAATGTTAAAAATAGTGAGACGAGATTTAACATTAGCAAGTTGACATAAGATAACAAAAACGCATTAAAAATTGTGTAAACAGGTAATATCAACACTAAAGTACATTTTGAGAGAAATCTCAGTAACTGAAAGTTAATTAAAAGCCAAAAACGATTAATTACAAAAAATCATGCATCAGAGACTAAAATCAATAAAAACACATCCCATGGATTTAGTATTTTAATGTCAAGGACTAGAAAGATTATTTATAATCCGTTAATCGCTATTTTGTCTATAACATTCTTGATGTGTACATTGACGACTTCATGTGCGCCCTTAATGTCTGATTGTCATCAAAAAGTAGGGTGATATGAAAAATTATCACAAAAAACAAGATCCAATGAAAATTACGCAAAATAGGGTAAAACAATTATACTTGTAGATATGAAAGACTCAGGTCGACATCCAGGCTCTTATCGACGTTCCCTCCTCACATTGACGTCCTAACTGACGTCACATTCTCAAATACATGTCTAATATTGGTTTTTTTTATTATAGATATAGGAATATGTGGTATGAGTGCCAATGACACAACTCTCCATCCAAAAAACAATTTATAAAATTAAACCATTATAGGTCAATGTACGGCCTTCAACACGGAGCCTTAGCTCAAATCGAACAACAAGCTATAAAGGGCCCCAAAATTATTAGTAGTGTAAAACCATCCAAACGGGAAAACCAACGGTCTAATCTATATAAAAAAGAGAAATATGCCTATTTCTGATCGATATGAATTTACTCTTTCTAAATCTAATATGGTTTAATGTCATTCCTCGCTTGTTGTTTATTAATTAAAATGATATCTCTTTGTATAAATCTTTTATATATTACAAATCAGAATTACTGATGATATAATCAATTATTTTATATCGGTTGAGAATAAGCTTCTCTTATTGGATGAAAAGGGGTCACATGTCATTCATTTCATTTTTCAGTAATAAATTCCATCAGTCGTTAACAGAACAAAACAGACCAGAAAACCGGTCATTAACGGATTTCTACATGATAATGACCGATGAGGCGTGGTTTCCGTCTGTAAATGACCGTTGGGGCGTGGTCCCCGTCTGATAATGACCGTTAGGGTGTGGCTTCTCTGTTAGTGACCGATGGGGCGTGGTTTCTCTGCTGAAAGAGATGTCCCTTCAATAAAACATTTTCCTGTTTTCAATATTACTAGAACACACCCGCGAAATCGCGGGCATATACAGCTTTTTAACTGTTGGGCATATACAGCTTTTTAACTGTTGTAGGATGATGTTTGTAAAAGATAATTATGTATCATGGAGAATTTCAGAAAAAGGTATCAAAAGCCCTCTCCCTTTTTCCAAACTATTTTTAGGACAATCGGATCCATCAGTGCTTTTTTTTTCTTCTGAGAGCCTTATTAACATGCCAATGGTAGGATATGAATCTTGTATAAAACATGAAATCCCGAGATGCAGAATTTAAAGAAATTCATATCCCGAAATACCGAAATCGAAAAATATATTCCCGGATCCCGTATTGATCAATCCCCAGATACCGAGCTTAAATACACCTGATTCCCCGAAGTCCCAAAAAGGTCCTGCCTCCCTTTAGTCTTTTTGCCAAATCACTACTTTCACTTTCAACAATAAATTTTAATGCCCCATTTATGTGCATTATGTTTTCTAGTCTGTACATCCGTGCGTTCGTTCGTTCGTTCGTGACGTCCGTCCGTCTGTCCCACTTCAGGTTAAAGTTTTTGGTTGAGGTAGTTTTTGATGAAGTTGAAGGCCAATCAACTCGAAACTTAGTAAATATAGTGCCGAAGTGGCATCTGTGTACTATTGACACATTCGTGTTTCCACGTGTTTTACTTATTTTAATATATATGCACATTTCAAAGAAAACAGTAGACAGAATACAGAGAGGATCTATATATTAAAGTAGCATAAGTGTAGTTTACATGTAGATAAAACGCGTAAAATAATTGTCCTCTTTATTGAGGTATAATAGTTGTGGTTCTTGCGATCTAAACATCATGAAATGGAGAACACTCTGATTGGCTTATTTATTTTTCGATTTTTGTTATCTATCATACGATTGGTTGTTTTAAACCGGAAGTCTTATCTATGACTAAAAGTCAGTCTGATGACGGAATCAATATCCGGACTCCTTTTTTGTCGTTTTTCTCCAAAAATAACTCAATCTGAATAATCATAAAAAATGGATGACAAATGCGACTATGCATGTTACCTATAGAACACAGAGGTATGGTGATTAATCGTCCGTCCGTCTGTCCCGCTTCAGGTTTAAAGTTTTTGGTCGAGGAAGTTTTTGATGAAGTTGAAGTCCAATCAACTCGAAACTAAGTAAATATAGTGCCGAGGTGGCATCTGTGTACTATGGACACATTTTTGTTTCCACATGTTTTACTTATTTTAATATATATGCAACTGGTATGACCCCTTAAAAAGTAAGCATTTCAAAGAAAACAGTAGATAGAATACAGAGAGGATCTATATATTAAAGTAGCATAATTGTAGTTTACATGTAGATAAAACGCGTAAAATAATTGTCCTCTCTAAGGAGGTATAATAGTTGTGGTTCTTGCAATCTAAACACCATGATATGGAGAACGCTCTGATTGGCTTATTTATTTTTCGATTTTTGTTATCTATCATACGATTGGTTGTTTTAAACCGGAAGTCTTATCTATGACTAAAAGTCAGTCTGATGACGGAATCAATATCCGGACTCCTTTTTTGTCGTTTTTCTCCAAAAATATCTCAATCTGAATAATCATAAAAATGGATGTCAAATGCGACTATGCATGTTATAGAACACAGAGGCATGGTGATTAATTAATCGTGGAAGGAAGAGAAGCGACACTCAAAATGAGGTCTTCTCGTTTAATAGTATAGATATTAAAGTTGTTGAAATGTTTATCATATGTTTTGGTAAATTATAAAATTATAGAAAACTTTAGTATTCATATACCGAAAAATTGCAACTAAAATAAATGGCAGTATTACTACGACTGGTCTTCACGCTTTGCCATAGAAATCTACTTGAGTTTGCTTTGGACATTTTGAATTTATGAGAATTTTCAAAAACAGTTTCCTCAATGAAATAAACATACTAGTTCTTGATTAACTGGTCATTATCGAGTTTTGTCACTATCTTAGTTAATACCACTGTCCTGTGGGCAGTCCATATATCACGATAATGGCCAACTATTATGTAAATAGTTGTGGTTAGATTGGCAATGCCAAAACACTTCGTCAGATACCAAAATGACGTAGAAGTATTAAACAATAATAAATCGGGGTACGGCCTTCAAAACGGTAAACCAATACCGAGTAACAAGTATTCAATATGACAAATATATATATGTCAACTTGATAATGTTAAATCTCGTCTCACTATTTTTAACATTTACCAATTTTGATAAAAATAGAAGTTGTGGAAGTGTTTGGTATCACTTTATTGTTATTATTTTTTTTTTTTTGTTAATATGCCTTATCGAATATATAATATTTGTATGTTGTTAAAGTTAGCGGAACCTGAGTATTTTCATCTTTTCTAAGAATTATTTTAAAATGAAAATAACTATGCATCATGTAGCATTTTACATTTATCGCTTGATGGCAAAAGGTGAATAATCCGTTTTAGAATTTGCAACTTTTTTGTAACCAATGGACAGAGTAATAACACATTGGCATGCTATCGCTGTGTTCGGATATTCAGTTGCAACACCTGCTTGTTATAAAATGGACAAACAGTTACATTTCTTGCTTTTTCCTTTTGTGTGTTGCCGTCCGACAGATGATTTTCATTATTTAACAGATGTTTTTCATGTGTTTTCTATGTAATGAATATATAGAGTTGCCTCTCATACACCATGACTTTGACCATTTTGTTTGCGACGACCATCAGGATTTGCCTCCCATATACCATGGATTTGACTATTTACGGTGGAAGAAACCAGTTTTATTCACTAATGTCGTGCAAGTCCACTCCATGCCAAATAAAACAAAAATGTGTAAAATAATCTGTAAGACTTAAACATGTCTAGAGATATTTTATATTAAGAATTGATTGACATTGATAGTGAAGTACTTCCGGGCAATATTTTTTATATATTTTATCCCGCATTACTTACTTTTCCCAGAGAAGGCACACATTTTGTCAAATTTTCAATTTTGCACCCTATTCCAGACCTCATTGCGACAAACCTGCGAATTACTGACAAGGAAATCTTTCAAAATCACCTAATTGATGTCGTAACTACAATACCCTTTCCCTTTTCACGAATGTGACCTTCCGAATTAGACTATTTACCGGATTTGTAATAAAATAAGCAACACGACGGGTGCCACATGTGGAGCAGGATCTGCTCACCCTTTCGAAGCACCTGAGATCACCCCAAGTTTTTGGTGGAGTTCGTGTTGCTTAGTCCATAGTTTTCTATGTTGTGTCTTCTGTACTATTATTTGTCTGTTTTTTGTTTGTTTTTTTCATTTTAACCATGGTGTTGTCAGTTTATTTATCTATGAGTTTGACGCTCCCTCTGGTATCTTTAGCCTCGCTTTTAAAATCACTTGCACCAAGATTAAAAACAGCTGAACATATCGTCGCAATTTAAGTTTGAAACTTTGCAATGTCCTTAAAGAACCTCATGTTTTAACAATTGGAAACATGATAAAAAAATAAATGGCTAGCCTCCAAAAGTTCGTACATGGGACTCTATAATTTTCATGTCACACAAAGATACAGTCCTTGGATGGTGTATACTTCCTACTAACAGTGCGCGAACTGGTGACAAAATATTACCTCCCCTGTAAACAGTGCAGTCGTCTGACTAGAGGTGATCGGTAAAGAAAAACGAATGATGCTGTAATTATATTGTTTAGCTTGTTAAAAATGAGCTAACACAGACGAAATAAAATGTGTCAACATAATGTAAATACGATAACGAATCAGGTAAAATATTAATTACGTTTATCACCTCATCGTATCATCATATGATAGGTAAATGCGTGAATTTTTTATTTTCAGTGTCGTCAGGGTTCAAACTTGTAATCATGTCATTCTTTCATTGTTTTTTTTTTTTTTTTTAAATACTGTCCAATGGTCGAAACACCTTGATTTTCTCCCAATTTGTAAAGTTGATTATGTTGCATGATATATATTTTTATCAGGGGCAAAAATTGATATGCAGCAAAGATTGTCAATTTTTCATTTGTGTTGCTATGTGAAATAAAGGGAGGTAAATTAAAGTAATAGAAGGCGCGCTTTTTCAAATAGCAAACAATTTAATTCAGATGCATAGTATTTTGACAATATGATAAAGAATATCACTAGAAACTCATCTAATTTATGCAATTGTCATTAGAGATATACAACACGACATACTGAAAGCTGAAAAGGTGTAAAACCATCATACCTTGAACACATTCAGTTTAGGGAGGGCTGTGAAAATATTACGAAATTTAGATTACATTTATCTGCGGTACACAACCTAATGATGAAGGGACATGCAACTAACTAGTTTTTCAATTTCATTGTAAAATAAAATGGCTGGTTTTTTTTTTTTTTGCATCTGTGTTCAAAAGTTGGTCTTATATTTTCAGGTTCTCTTTGGATTGCAAAATAATATTATTATCACCTAATTGAATATTCATATCTTGCAGCGATGTTCTGTATGGAAGGAAGCCTTTCATAGAATCCAACTGTTCCGGAAGGTCCTTTAAACTAACCGCTTAACATCAATAACGATGTAAGATTCAAGTGCCTGATCCAGCGCAAGTGTAGCTAGGTTTTCTTTGTAATTGTGGAAGACAAAACACTAGACATTGTCTGGCATTGAAATGATATCAAACGGATGTTTCGTGGAATGATTCTCATGTACATATGACAATCGTATGCATAGGAATATGGAGCTAGTCACTTTCATGCAGCAATTTTCAATTTCCAATATAAACTCCGAAAAGACAAGAGTATAGAAATGTACATCAATGAGAAACATTCTCTGTGAAAAGAATCGTTCTAAAACTTAAATGTGCCATTAGTGTTGCATTAAATATCAGTAGATATAATTAGATTACAGTAAGATTGCCCAACTGAAGGTGTTTGTCGCTAATGTTTTATAATCTTGGCTGTTTTGAAAGACTAGCTGGGCTGTGCAGCCTGCCAGGCCGCCCCTTTCAGTGTGAGACAATATTTCGTTTATTATATATGAAATTACTGACGCGAGACTGATGCGGTCCCCTTTTATGCAGTTAGTGCGAATTCCCTTAAACCATTAAATGCAAAACAGGGGGTGGGGAAGTGATTTTTCATATATTAATAATACATTCATATTTAAATATACTTTCCTATATGTAGTGTTTGTATTTAAGTATTGCCAACAAAATTCATCAAATTTGGGATTATGATATTTTTTAAGAAAAAAACCGTTACCCCATTTTTTAAAGTTAAATGATCCTCCCTTTTTTTCTGGAGCTTTCGCTGTTTATACTTTAATATGCACGTTAAAGATTTCGCATGCGGACTTCTAAATCAACACCTGCAAAATTTGTTCAATTTCACACATAGAAAAAATAATGCATTTTAAATTTGACTCGGATGGATTTTTTTATTTTGTACACACTTAACATACTAGTATTGCATCAAATAAACAGAAATCAAAGAAGTGAGAATATTCATATCAAAGAAATACCAAAAATAAAATGCTTATGTTCAAGACAAAACTATTTCGTAGTGTGTTAGTATTTCATTTTTTGCAAAATCTTCTTTAACATACGTGGTTAATCGGAGCACATATTTTCTAGTCCGATATTATAAGAATTCAATGGTTCATATCATTTACAATATCATTAATCATTTTTCTGGGATTTTATTTTACTATTAACGTTGAATCTCGAGGTTACATTATGGTAAAACAAAAATCCAATAAAAACGTTGAATGTAAATGATATGAACCTTTAAATTCTTATATTATAGGACTCGTGTTTTTCAAACATAATATGTTGATCATTTATGTTATGATCATTTTGATAAACTTCACATTAGGTAATTTGTCACGTATGTTGATTGATTACATTATATCGAGTTGCCCCAAGGATAAACTGTACTTGTCGGTGTGCTCGATCATAAGAAATTACCGACAATCACATAAACAAAATGACCCAACTTTGCAAAATTCTTGTGACGAAACTTTATTTCGGAACGCGTTAAAAAATGGATACACAGAAAGCCACATTATTAAGTTCTTATGTATTTTTTTTTTCAAAAAAAAAAGAAAAATATGCAGTCAAGATTGGCAGTTTTTTTATACACCCTAGACACAAAAATAAATTGTTCAATTAACAGTGCATTTGTCAACTAAAAAATCATATATCAACAAATTCAGCTGTAAGATATACTATACTTATAGTGGTTTTATAAAAGTTATATAATTGTTTGATTCATCTCTCAAGACACAATCCACGATTGAAATATCGAATTTTATGTGTAAATTGTCTCTCTTTTTTTTTACCTTTTCTATCTCTTTCATAAATAGAGTCACTTTTTTATTGTTCAGGTGTCACTGGAAATCCCACTGCTAACATCATTCCCGATTGTACGTTACACCATTACATCATTCTCCTTACGCAATACACCATAGCACCATACACCTACTACCATTGCACCATATGCCATACACCATAGGACTATATACGTTTTTTTGGGAAGTTTACATCATCCGAGGGCTGTAAAACCATGCATGGTTCATATCAATGTTAACAGGAAAGATAACATAATGTAATGCAAACATATAACTTTAAATCTTTTTACTTATCACTACCCACTGAAGTGACAAAGATAAGCATAGTTTCTTAATACTAATTTTCTACGTGGGACAATGACACAGAGAATAAGACCTAGTGTCTGCCACCTCTGAACTAACAAAACTAATGGGTAGTAAATTTCAGTAGTCACCCTTTTAAAACAGTGTCTGCAATGGTTCAATCATTGATATAACCTGCAGACAAAATCAACTGATAAAGTACCATTAATAATATCTGTCATTACTGCATTGATAATGTTCCTTATTTCAAAAGAAGTAGAATCTGAAACCAACACTAGGTAATGCAGGATAATTATTTTTGATCACAAATCAGAACACCGTTCAAGTATTCAAAAAGAATTTTTAAAAACTGATTGGTGACTAAATGATGACGACATACAGTATGTGGATAGTGTAAGATAGTCCAACTGACCCTGATGGTGCAACGGGAAATAGTGAATTTCTTCCAAACGACTGGAACACTGCTGAAAATTGAGTACTTGCCATTCCGACGGTACATACTGGAGATTGAATATTTAGATATAAGTTGTGAGAAGTACACTTGGATGTGTTTACATAACTTTTGTTCTTACTCTTCGTCTAACTTGTCGACGCCTGGCTTCTCCTCTTGCAAATACATTTCTTAGACCTGCCATTTTACATAAAACACTCGTTTTTGGGAAAGGTTATATAGTATACTGTGGATTCATTTATTTCCGTGGGTATCAATTTTTGTGGATTGATCACTACTTGCAGTTTCGTAGATATTTGATTGCGTGGTTTAGCAATCTCTGTATACAAAGCCTATATGATATTTGTAATTTGTTGAACATTTGATTTCGTGGTTAACCTCTACCCACGAAACCCACGAAAATTGGTATCCAACGAATAATAATGAATCCACAGTACGGTTTCTCCATGCTTTTCCCTGCTATTGTAAAAGGGGAAAGTATCCATAATGTATCGATATATGTCGTTGAGTAAAACTTTTTTGTTCGGTTTACTCAGTATTGCTATTGAAATCATTGCTATGAAAGAACTTCTCATGGGTTTTACTTGAAGATAATCCATTCTTAATTGATCTGTCTTCTCATAACAAAACCCTTAAAAATAGTTATTAATATAACAGCAAAATTAAAATTCAGTCTAAGTACCGGTAATAACGTGAACTATCAATTATGAAACGGGACCACGTAATTAGCGGTGACCTCAACATTATCAACAACACAATTCCAAGCAAAATTTGTTATCCAAAGGTCCGAAATATTGTCAGTCTTAAACCATCAACAGGAAATACAACTTTAAAATACTGATGTATCCAGACGACGATTATGCCAGGCAATAGATGCCTAAACTTGATAAGTGTCCTTACAAACAACGGTATATTGCTGGTTCTTCCAAGTGGTCCACGAAACCTCTTTCTAAATTATAAACATCTGTTTTATCAGCAGTCAAAGCTGGGCTTCAAAGTTATTGTGCAACTGCATATTATAGAGATGGCGTTTATCAGATGTGGATACTAAAAAAATCCCAATATCTTTTACAGCACATACAATATAAGACTTGTTCATCTTGCAATAGTATTAAAACATTTGATTTTTCTACACTTTACACAAGTATTCCCCATTCCAAACTAAAAGACAAATTGAAAGAGTTGGTATTGCTTTGTTTCATAAAAAAATGGCTAACGGAGATACACGTATATTTTCTTAATGCATGTTATTTGTCCAAAACACATGTCGCTATGATTAATAATTCAGTTGTGTGAAGTATCTGTTTATATCGCTTGTCTTCATTCATGTCACCTGATTTTGTATAAATATAACATCAATTTGCTAACTTTTCTTCCCTTATTCATACATTCTACATCTGGTTTTTGTCTTAAAAATGTCATGCGTAGGTATAGTATTATTATTATTATATTTATTGTTGTTTTCAAATCAAAGATTAATTACGAAGTGTTTTATGTTAAATATCAATACATTTGGTTGCTCCCAGATAAACAAAATATCACGGTCAACTGTCAACATACTTTTGAATAAAGAAATATTTTTTTAACAGTTTGACCCATTATTTATAAATGAACTAATGCCTTTTGAATCAAACCACGTGATTGAAAACTGCGAAACAAACAGTGCATTGACTAGAGCATCAACAGTTTTGTTAAGTATATACTTTGAAAAGCAAACGAAATAAGTCATTCTGCGGAGCATAACCAAATATGGGCGATAGGTGAATTGTCTCTTATTAACGAGATTTTTCCTCTCGACTAAGGAATACTAGTAATGATTAGTTCAGAGTTAAGCATTTAATATTTGACCAGAGGTGATACAAAAAGGGTCATATTAGATTGTTCATCCAAGCGAGAGTGGTTGAGTTTAAACACTGTATATTTGTACAAGTTAAAATAAAATCAGCTATAGTAACAGTGCTGAATCCATTCCACAGGTAACTATGTTGTATCATTTCTACATAAAAAGTATGATGACAATTAATATAAAAAAAAATTGTATTTATCTGATACCAAAGAAAAATATTAATATTAAAAATAATATTAAATATATTGATTGTTGGTTGCTTAACGTCCAGTGGCAAATATTTCATTCATATTCAGGACGAGAACAAGTTAACAATAAACACAATAGGTAGGATGTTATAATAGAGGATGATGGTCGGGGAAATTTGGACTGCCACTGGAAAATGAGGGTATATTGGATAGAGACAGAGATTTTGCCTTACAACAGGCCACCTACGGACCTCTCAGAGAGTTGTTGCAAGGGTTCTTAACGTGCAAAGAGCGTGACACTCTCTTTACACGAGGTATCGGATTTAACGTTCTCCTTCTGACCGGACGTGACTGCAAACTTGATACATCCCGCACAGCAAAACGGACGCCCCACTTCGGCAAACGTTTTACTGCCGATCGGGAGAAGACCAAGTGACCATATTTCTATACCCCAGTCACCCTTGGGGTGACTGGAGTATAGATACAAAAAATGATGATAATAAAAAAAAAAGAAAAATTATAACAGAAATGATAACAACAATAATAATAATAATAATAATTTTACTGCCGATTTTAACCTTCACAAAATAATATCATTGTTTTTAAATATAAGGTCAACGTGTGTCGGTTTTGGTTGTACTGTGTATGGATTGTTTGTTTGTAAGTACTATATTAAGGGTATTACGGTCAGTCCTAATAATGTAGGAAGCCAAAGTTTCTGACAATCGAAAAACTGACACACCTTGCAACAAAAACCAAATGAAGATGAAAACACATCTTAATGAGCGAGAATCAAACTAACGGCAACAGTGTTTATAAGCCAGTAAAACTTGAAGAATAATGTACACATTGATAGGGATGAGAATCGGCAAACATGTGTAAATCCACCAAAATATCGTTGCACATGTCAGAAGCCTGTAATAAGTTGCTATTGATTTATTTAAGATATCTCACTCAAGTAGAGCTTTGATTATGTGCCCGGATTTGGCTATGCTTTAGTTTGTTTTTTGTTTGGTCAGCGATTTGTTGTTTGTATATTCTGAACTGTTTTATCCCGAGCATGAATGAAAATATATTTTAAATATTTGGGTCTAACAAATTCATCACATAAAAGGCAACGCATTCCACCAAACTGAATGTGTTTTTTGTGATTGTTTTGTGTGTATATGATAAAGTGTCTTGTATTTATTTGGTGTTGATGGCTGATCTCACATCGTCCAATGCATAAATTCTTCATATTGTCTTATCTCTCGGTGATTAAGAACATACCAACTAAAAAGATTCTTTCCTATTATTGGAGATCCTCCGATACGTTTTGTTATAGATAATCGTTTGTTGTCTTTCCATCTTTAAATGAATAACTCATTCCTATATACATATCTTAATAGGCAATTATCAATGGGTTCATTATAGTCTTAGCACTGAATTATTCGTAGCAAATTATTTACATAATTCATAATTAGCTAAGCATGCATAAAAACATTTTGTTCTTTTAAGCATTATTCTTTAAATGTATTTTCGTGTTAATGAACACATTTGTACAATAAACAATGTAAGTGTTTGCTCCATATATACAACTAACTTAAATTTAACTTATTTATATCACCTTTATACGAACCTTTGAAGACAAGTACCAGATATAAATATTTAAAAATAAGGACACAAAATAGATAAGCACTTTGATGTTTATTTAAGGTAATATCAGATGACGTAAATTAAGACAAACAGTATAATTGTAACTGTTATTAATATGTCTTTCACGCCTAAAAGCTTAGTTTGTAATATTGGCGTTAAAATGTTGATACAAAAAAATCAAAATCATTGTGTGATACGTTATCGTTTAAGACAAGACAATTTTTTTTGTATTCTAATTGTCTTATTTCAATTGAATTAAGGTGGAAAAACTTTAATTTCTTCTCTGAACAATTGGTTTTTAATTGATGTTATTTTCACTGCATTCAAAACCATTTGTCGAAAATTCATGGGACTATACGTATAATTTAGATATTTAGTATCATTTTGTTTGTCTTCATTGACTTCATCTGATATTGTTGAAAATAAACATAAATTCATGACGGGTGCCACATGTGGAGCAGGATCTGATTACCCTTCCGGAGCACCTGAGATCACCCCTAGTTTTTTTTTGGTTTTTTTTTGGGGGGGGGGGGTGGGGGTTCGTGTTGTTTATTCTTTAGTTTTCTATGTTGTGTCATGTGTGCTGTTTTTTGGTTGTCTTTTTCATTTTTAGCCATGGCGTTGTCAGTTTGTTTTAGATTTATGAGTTTGACTGTCCTTTTCGTATCTTTCGTCCCTCTTTTAGTACGCCAGACGCGCGTTTCGTTTACATAAGACTCATCAGTGACGCTCATGTCAAAATAGTTATAAAGCCAAACAAGTACAAAGTTGAAGAGCATTGAGGATCTAAAATTCCAAAACGTTGTGCCAAATACGGCTAATGTTATCTATTCCTTGGTTAAAAAAATTCTTAGTTTTTCGAAAAATTTAAAGTTTTGTGAACAGAAAATCTATAAAAATGACCACATAATTGATATTAAAAAGATATAAACAAAAAAGAAAATAGAATTGTTAAACAGGTTGATTGTTTGATCATTGGGTGCTTAAGGTGGTACCTAACACTACAGGGAGATAACTCTGTAAAATCAGCTAAACGTTTTAATTACATTGTGTTGTGAAGGGAATCTTAAGCTTCTTAATGATCAAATTTAGTGTTTTTCAAACTGCTATATAACCAGTGTAATTTTTCTGATAAAACGGTTGGTTCAAAATTTTCTAAATTTTTATATTTTTGTTAAAGGGTCAAAGTAAATACTTTGTCAAATTTTTTTTCAAAATTAAACGAGCCAAATTAATTTTGGTGAAAGTGTTAGGTATCACCTTTAGGAGTGATGGCAACAACTTCATGCACATAGGGAAAGCAAAATCAAAAGAACATATCAATGTATCAATAACTGCATCATACGTATGTACAAAAAAACTATATGAATCCAAATCTTAGACAGTTAAGCTAAAATACAACTTAGTTCTGCTATGTGGCTGAGATTTGAAAAGCATATAATGGTATTTAACTTTTATTCTTCCATATGTTCTATTTGTTTACATCTTTGATATTCATTATTATCTTTATAGGATTGGTTATCATTCAATATATCAAATAAGGATGAAATATCGTGCTGTGATACCTACGAGAAGTCATCGCATTCTTACATTGCATTTATTTCAATGGCAATACTGAGTAAGCAGAACAAGAAAATGTTACTCAGTTTTTCCCTCGAGTTTTGAACAGCAGTATACTACTGTTGCCTTTATTTACTCAGAATACGGCATAATCTTTCCATTAACGAGTGTTTCGTTGAAAGTGGCAGATCTGTTAGCGGCAAAGTAAACTATTAGTCTGTTCATCAAGACTTTATAGACGATTTAGCAAAAAGAGATTTCAGGCGACGGAATACAAGACGAAGATCAAGAAAAGATGTTGTCAAAACAGCAGATAGTTCATCAAATAAATTTAACACCCGGAATAATAATGAATATGTTCCTATGACATTGTCGCATACTGGATTCTCGTCATACTCAATAAATAGACCGCTAACGCATACAAACAATCACATCCCACGTCGTATAATACAGTCTCCTGTTTCTAGATACGGAATGGCTAAAACGCAATACACGGCGCCTATATAGTCATTCGGAAGCGATTAACATGTTCCTGTTGCCAGAAGGGCAATTATGCAACTCACCATCCACAAACTGTACGTCTTTTGTATTCATTTCGAGCTCGAAGTCAGCTTTTTATTCCTCTTGTTAGATATAGACAGCGTTTTATGATAGGTAGTCGAAAAGTAATAGAACATTATCAAGTGTGCATGTTTTTTTTTTTTTTTTTTAATTTTCAGGTATTGAATAAATAATTAGATTATCTATACAGTAATGACTGAGTTAAGTAAAAGTACTGGACAATTTTCATATGCGTATTTTATGTATAAAATTCTTGAGTTAAGATTGAATTAATAGTGTTGGTATTTTATAAGGAACTATATGCCAAATGAATAAATAGGCAAATAAGAATCGATTCTCAACACTGAATAATTTATGGAAATATTCTTTTGTTAATTTATACTAGCTTTTAATGAGTAAAACTATATTTTCTTTAGCAAACCAAATTTAATAAATATGTTTTTCTGTTTATGATCATCATGGTACAATAAACAATGAAATAGTATTTACTGTTATCGATAAATGTATAAAGTAAAAGTATAGGTTATAAGGACAGTTGAATATACATAAATGTGCTTGACAATAATAAAATGTAATAACAATAACCTTTGTCAGTTTTGAGATCAAAATTTGGAGTCTTTATGTAATATTTAACCACCAATGAACCACAAAAAATACCCAATGTTTCCAAATTTGAAATTGTCTATTACTTAATTGTCCATAATAGTCTTGGTACTTAATTATTGATATGAATAGTTTTCTTTTAATTCCTCACAGACTATGAACGGATGAAACGAGATTTTTCTATCAAACAAAATTACATCAATTCATCTTTCTGTTTATGATCATTAATATACTGACATGATATATACGTTTGAAAGTATCGCTAGGTATAAGATATACGTAGTAGTTTCTCAATTAATCTTAAAATTAAAAAAATAACGAATTGATTTTTTTATCAGATACATTTAATGAACAAAAACATTGAGGCGACATATACAAAAGGAATACTCAAACTCATAGAGTCGGAGAAAACTGACAATGCCATCTCAAAATCAAACGCTCAAAAACACAAAACAAATGAAACCAACTGTCTTATTTCTTACCAAGTACAGGCATTTCCTTATGTAGGAAATAATTTAAAAAAAAAGAAAAAAAAATTACCCTTGTTTTACAACTAGCTGAACCTATCACTTGTATGACAGTCGCAAACAATTTTATTATACTGGGGGAAAAAGGTGAAAACAAATCAAACAGATATTTTAAAGTCAGATGTATGATACTAAAGGATATTCAAACAATAAGGCTATGAAAAATGGACAACGCCATGGGAGTCTATTTCAACCTGAGAAGATCGAAGTTTAATGCTTCATTAACACATTGTTTCCAGATGCATTTGTCGTTAATATTGCACAATGGTACAGGGTCCTATGATTACAGATGATTTATAACCGAAAAAAGTAAAGATTCAAGAAAAATATCAACAAATGGTAATACATAATCGATATATTTGTCTTGGAGATGTATATACTTTATCTTCTTAAATCTTAATCTCCAAGTCACCTCTCTGATTTATATTGCGAAAAAAGCAATGGAATATGCTTATAGAGAAATTAGCCTGTTGACCCTCGGAATTCTTGTACACTGTTCTCATGAGATTGGAACCTTTTTAAGCACTGAATTTGTGAATTAAAATATAAAACTTAATAAATGACGTATTGATATACACATAATAAGATACAATTGTGCATTAGATAGTGTCATATATACCTCAAATTGCAATAACGTCATTACGTTAAATCGGTTGATTGTGTCCTTATCAATAGTTTGCTAAGCAAACATATATATTGATAAGATGACAAAAATCAAAAGAATATATTTAGAGAATTTAGTTGTAGATTTTTTTATTTGTGGTTTATGTAATAGTGATAGTATTATCCTTATTATTATTTGCAGTTCATGACAACATGTACGGGACATGCATTTGAAGTTCAAATTTCTAATATTCCGTGATTTGATTTTTCAACTTTGATGTCGTTACAGAATTTGTCAGAATGAGTAAGTTAAACAGTTACCCTGAGAGCAAATAATGATCTATTGTTTCAAAATTGTTTATAAATCATTCAGTTCTATAATAGATACATGCAAATCAATCAATAGACTTCAGTATTCACATATCACGTGACCGTACTGATAAGGCACTAAAAGGTCTTTACTTATTCTGGCTCACATGCACATGATTAGGAATAGAGCAAAATGAAATATATTAAACCGAATTATTGCACTTTCGCTGTTTCAATATGAAACACAATTAAAATATTTGTTAAAATATATGTAACAATCTAAAATTATCTATACTTTGTAAACAAAAAGATTAACAGCAAATACAAATTCATTTTTTTTAAATTCATATGATAAAAAGATATAGGAAGATGTGGTGTGAGTGCCAATGAGACAACTCTCCATCCAAATAACAATTTTAAAAAAGTAAACCATTATAGGTCAATGTACGGCCTTCAACACGGAGACTTTGCTCACACCTAACAACAAGCTTTAAGGGCATATCCAATAGTTTATTTTTTACGCTGAGAATTTTTTCCCGTAAAGATATTTCATTCTTCAATTGACAGAGAATAAAATTTTGCCAAAAAAAATATTTGTTGTCGATTTCGTTTTTGCAAAAACTACTACTGAAAATTGAACATTTTTGCAATTTTGAAGAAACAAACGTTTTTTATTTAAAAAAAATTAATATGATTTTTTAATCAACATATACTTATATAAGGGAGCTCAAATTGAAGCAAAATAGTCCAAGATGGTTAGAAAAATCTAACTCTACCATTTAAAGAATTAATTCTTACTCAAATAAAGCCAAAAACGTTATGGTTACTCCCCAAAACGGCAAGAAATGAACATTTGAAATGCACATTTTAGATTTTTTTAAATATTTTTAACGGTGTCGATTTGACCAAAGTAAGATATGTTATTCTTTGAAAAAAATGGAACGTCATAACGTTTTGAAAAATATTTGTCACCATACTCGTTTTTTTGAGAAAAATCGAGTAATATAATATTGTTTACTCAATCCCTTCTGTAAGCCTCACAAATTGCGCCAAAAATTAAGACGTTTCGGGACGTAACGTTATATTTCCCCGCTAATTTTTCTTTAGGCAGTGCGACGGTGTGGAAGACAAATGTATTTTTACCCTGTAACTTTGTTGGATAGTTGTCTCGATAGCATATCGCATCTTCTTATTTATAATGGACAAGTATATGTACGAGCTAATAATTCAGTTAGCTTTACTATAGTGTTCGTCAAAATTGTGAAACCCGGGTGTGAAACATGCAAACCATTAACCCGAATAACTCAGTCGTTATATTCCGCTGATCTACGATTACTACCTCGCAAGTAGGAGAGATCGATTACGGGGAGGGACTGAATTATTCGGGTTAGCAAACCATGGAATTACAAACTACTAAAATAGTCCCCGGCTCTGGTATACGGTATTTCATCCCTCTTTTAAAACAAACGAATTATACGTTAGAAATCCGTTTCTGTGTGTCGGTCTATAGTACAAAGCAGGGTTAATTTTCATATTATATTTACATTTGATGTTTTTGTTCTGATTATTCATTTAATATGCCACTTGACGTCCGTCATCCATAATCATTATTTATTTTACCGTTACTTTACAAATACGTGTTTTTCTTACACTGATTTATATTACACTGTCTATATAATTTCACATATCGAAATCAATAAAGAGCACTTGAAATTTTGAAACCAAACACTTGACTGTCTAAAATCTCACCGACTCCGTATTTTATATTCATGTTGCAGTTTTGGTTTTTTTTTCTTTACAGGCTTCTACCTATAGCAAAAATCTGTATGTTGATTCTTAGTGTTTTGAATTATATGTGTCGTTGGGTTGCTGTCGTATTAATGTATACCTTAAACATTTTTTTTTCGTAAAAAAAGGATTGATTGTGTATAGAAATATTCACATCTCTGGACTGCTCCCGTCCGACAGTTACGTGTATATATTTGCTCAAATTGGGTGCGACCGTTTAGCTGCTCGGATGTACAAATTTGCAGCCTCGTTTAGTCGAAATAAAAATGTCGTAATATCAGATGCATAGAGTAAGGAAGGAGAGTTTTGCGCTATCTATACGTTAAAATACCATCTAAATAAATGGTTGAAGGGATATACGAACTTCGAATAAAATATCTAAACGACAACAAAGGTCACATGAATCTTCAAATAAGTCGCATCTGTTGCGCCTTTTGCAGTTGTAGATGAAAAAAATACGTTGATTAACAAAGCAGATCAGTAAGACATTAACTTGAGAATAAACGAAACGGCCGAAAAATGTTGAATGTTATTATAAATTGTGGCCATTTTTGTCGTGTGTTTTTGCTTTTATGACATATTCACAATATATAAGTAAATGAAATTGACACAGTAATTTTTCCACCTAAACGAGCCTGAATGCCCTGGTTTTACGCTTCAATATATGAGTTATTGCATATATACACAATGAAAGTTGTTTTCTGTTCTACTGCCCTCTACATAGTTTGGCTGCATACAATGTAACCACTGATGTAGACTACTATATTATTATTGATTATTCAAACAAATGAATTCAAAGAGAAAGATGCGGAAAGAAATTCTAAAATTTTCGTTTAGAAATAAGATATAAAATAAAAATAAAATACCAAAACTGGAATACTCTTTGAGACAATTATAAGTTGAGAACTAATGATTATGCATCACTATATGAAACTGATGAATGGATTGGTCCCGTGCTCCAGTGGCAAATATATCACGCATATTTACGACGAGGCGATAGTAGATCTGAAGTAAATGATTGATACATTATCAAGATATAAAGAGTGTACTAGCGGTAAAACGTATGCCGTACTAGATAAAGTTGAATAATGATCAAAATCTTGAGTTAAGCTATTAGCCCCTTTTTTTCCCCTATCCTGTTATGGACCCGCTGATTTAAGAGGGCGTGTCTAATTAGTCAAGACCTACACTGTTTTTTTTTTTGTGTTAAATTATATTTGTTTCCTCATACATAAGTAAACACCAACATCGTCAGATATTTTCTACTTGTATGTCAGTGTATATTATATTACAATGTTTTCTTATTTCAATATTTTTTTATTACTGTGTCATCTTTTGTTTTACATTGTTTATCGGTTAAAGGTCGTATGCATTTAAAGAGCTACTATATAAATATATATTAGCACTTCAAAGCAAAGCTAGATGCATGATCTTTCTCAAGTAAGTAAGTAAGTAAGTAAGTAATGTTTATTGGTTTAAAATCCAAAATTACAGGATTGATACTAAGACAATACAAATTTGTTATACACAAACATTGCATTATACTGCAATAATAAATCATTACGCATTTGCTGTCGTTGTTTTCTACTGTATTGAAGATAATTTTAATAAAACGGAAACTTAAGTGAGTATGGTCTAGTAAAGATTAAGATAATTGCAGTTCTTTTATAATAGACCAAAAGGACAAAGATAACTATTAAGTTTTGAGTTCTAGTTCTGTTAATATTCTGTATGAGTTTTTTGCCGACTCCCGCCGTGCCCAGGAAACCGCCCTTTCCAGACGGCCACTATGACGTCGTTGAAACACCGTGAAATTACGGGAAACAATAGACGACGGTTACGTTTGTTATAACCTCCCCTGAAACTGTTGGATATGCCCTTAAAGGGCCCTAAAATTACTACTGTTAACCCATTAAACACAAAGATTAACAGCAAATACAAATTCAATTTTTTTAAATTCATATGGTAAAGTCGTTTATAAAATTGTAGAAACGGTGCCTAGATGCCTGTCTTTATTTCCAAATGGAGATAAATGCCAGCACTATTATTTACTTCCAACACAAGAATTGTTTACCTGAACTGAAACTATAGTTCTATCTCTCAAATACTTTTGTTCCCCAAAGGATACTGTTCGTTAACGCTGCAGACGTATACAAATATCCAGTACATTTAATAAACTTAGAACTCACTGATAGATATATTATATATATTGACAGCAGAAAATCTGTACCCCAATCTAGGTAATGTTAGATAAGTATATTCACCAATCAGAAAACTCTTTCTATTTCTGACAAGATAAATAAAAAGCGGAATTAAAATTCGGTCTGAATGTTAAAGACGTTCGGGTTGTGGATCGTGCGTTGCATGATTCTCTACATGACGATGAAACCGAAACAGGGAATACAGATCCACTGCCAAAGGACTGCATGACAGTCGGAAATTGCGTTTTTGTCGTGCCAAATGTAGATTCAGGAGACTGAATAATCTGGTGTTTGTTGTGAAATTGTGTGCTCATTAAGGAACCTTTCATTGAGTGTGAATGGAATCCAATTTGCGATGATGTCATAGGAACATATCCATTATTATTCCGTGTGTAGAATTTGTTAGATGTACTATCAGCTGTTTTTATAGAACTGTTTCTTGCTCTTCGTTTTGCATTTCTACGCCTGAATGGGTCAAATTCTTAAATAACATTTCAGTATTGAAACGTATGTTGACAGTTGACTGGGAAAATTGTCTGTATTTGTTATAAAAAGAAATAACATCACATTTAAAACAATTACCGCTTGATAATATTTTATTCTATATTGAAAACAGAATAGTAAAAATGACAAATATAACATCGAAATCAAAAGAGTAAGAAAGAAAAAGACTAATATTAAGATGTGCTGAGACACATGTCCCTCTCTACATATCTGTTTTGCGAAATAAGCTCCCAGTGAGTACAGGGTAGTTTTGCCGTGTGGACCTAATGAATGTCGCTTCAGAAACACGTATTATGATTATGGAAATGTTAGCATGCAGTTTCATTGGTGGGTTCGTGTATAATTATAACTGTTATCAATATATTTTGCAAGCCTAAAAGAGAACGAGAAGGGCAACCTGATAGCTTTGTAAGTAATTTTGGCGTTTAACTGTGGATTCAAAAAATCAAGATCAGTGTGTGATACGTTATCGTGTAAGACAAAACAAGATGTTTTGTATTCTAATTGGCTTATGTCAAGTTAATTTAGCTGGAAAAAACCTTCATTTCTTCTGTGAACAATTGGTTTTTAATTGTTGATATTTTCATTGCATTTTTACACTATCTGCCATTTAGTATATAATTATATTGTTTGTTTTTAGCCACTTCCTCTGATATTGTATATGTTTAAAATAAACATCAGTTCGCCTAGTAAATTTGTTTTTCTGTCCTAATTCTTTGAAGTCTACATCTGATATTTGTCTTTAAAAGGTCATGTTAAGTGATAAAAAGATGTGATTGAAACAAAACATGAATTGTTTATATCGAGTAATGAGTTCATAGTCACATGCACGTAGGAATTTTTGGTCTTTAATGCTCTCTAACTTTGTATTTGTTTTGGGTTTCTAACCTTTTTGATCTGAGCGTCACTGATGAGTCTGGCATGTAAAGTTATAAGCCTTTGATAACTATTGATCCTTTCATAGATTATAAATAAGATTTTTTTATAAGAATAATTTCTTCCAATGCTGCAGTGCTAAGACAATAGAACATTGATAATTGCAAATTTAAATATATATATATTTGAAGAATGCAATTAACCAAAAGGTGATAAGACAACCAACGATCGAAACAGAATTAAAAAAAAACGTATTAGAAGGTCTTCAACAAAAGAAAATAACCCTTGGTAGTTGAGGTTGAAAAATAAGATGACTACAGGCATAGTCAATTGTCATCATAGATAAACCGTAGAAATTTGTCTATTTTTTGCCACACTGTTAATTAGGAAAGATAATTGAAATAGAGAAAAATTAGTGTTGGCTTTTGGTTTAGAAATAGCAAAAATATTGAAGGTAAATCTTTATGATTATTTTAAATTTCAACGGATAACTAAGTAAGAGGTGTTCTGCATTCATACGTTTTTTTCAATCCTGAAAGCATTGAGTACCTGTACTTGTACGATTTGTCCATAAAAAAAAATGCTGCGGCATCGTTTATGTTTAGCATTTTTTAAAATTCAAATGAATACAATAATTTGAATTTGATTCTTTTTGTATCAGATTTTTTAAAGTGAAAATGCAGAACCTCAAAAGACTACAATTGTCGCCTATGTAAATAATTAATTCATTTTACCATTGAAAAGCCTTAATCACCAAGAGGTTAGAAAATTTAAAAAATAGATGCATTCGGCCATCAACATCCGGTTGTTTATATGAATTTGTTTAATTGGATATAGACAATCAAAGAAAACATGTTAAGTTTGGTGGAATACCTTGGTTATTAATGAGAAATACATTTGATGTCATTTCAGTAATACTCCGGATCAGATTATTTGAAAATACAAACCATAAACATAACGCTGAAAAGTTGTTCAAATATAAGACAAATTTGGCATGGAATGACTGCTTTACCAAGTGCTAGTAATAACATACAATGCTACAATATTACTGTTAAAAGTAAACATTAGCTATTCTTCAAATGAATGTCTACATGCTTTTTTAAGTGATCACTTGCTTGTCAAATCTAGTTATTGAACATTAATGTCTGTCATATTTTTTTTCAAATTGTTTGGTTTTAAATTATATCATTATATTTCTCATTTGAATGGTATAATATTTTTCATGTAGTGGCCTTTTACAGCCAATTGTACGGTATGGGTCTTTCCTGAATGCCATACGGTTGTCTTTAATTGCTTACATCCAACTCATTACATTGGTGAAGGATGTTTGGTTCATTGGCAATCATACCACATCTCCTGATATACATATCAGGAGATGTGGTAACACATGTCGATCTATAGTTGGACATCAATAGTGCTTTCGTTTGAAGATTATAATCAGAAACCAAATAAACCTTAAAATCGAACCATTACAGAAATGAAAAATGTAAGATATTATATCCGGAAGTACAAGTTGTGTTTCGAAAGTCTTCCATCTGGTACACTTTCGCATACCAACATGTATTCAATTACAGGAGAAGCTTAACTTGCAAATCAAATATGAACGTGAAATTGACATTTCAAAAGTAATATAACAAAAATAACCATCGCTAAGGACAACTTATAACGGAAAGTCCCTAATCAAATGGCAAAATCAAAAGCTCAAAAGCTTCAAACGTATGGATAACAACTGCCATATTCCTGACTTGGTGCATGTATTTTCCAAAATAGTGGATAGAACCTGGTTTATAGCTAGCTAAACCTCTCACTTGTATGTCAACAATGGGTGAACAAAACAAACAGACATCATTATGTTATAATCTTCATCGCTATAATCACAAACAAATATATCAACCAATAAAAACAAAAAGACTTATCGACAAAGCGCATGACTTCATTTTCCTCTTTGTCATCTTGTTCTTTATTTTTGGTACTAATCATTTTCCTTCTTTTGCCTTCTTGATATCGTTGTTGGAGTATGTATGATATGTCTATCATTACGATTATTATTATTATTATCATAAGTTTAAACAATATTTATTGTGATAAATCATCGTTTGAGATAATATATGTTTATTATAGGATTAAGAAATAAGCAAAGCTGCTAATTACAATTATAACAATAATAATATTTATTACTATCATTATTATTGATATCTTAACAAATCAAAGATTAATTATTAAGTTTTTTTTATTATATATCATTATTGTTGTTCCTACCAGATAAATACAATTATCGCTGTTAACTGTCAACATACTTTTCAATATAGAAATATTATTCCACAAATTTGACCCATTAACTGGAAACCAATGCCATTTAAATCAGATCACGTGATTAAAAACTGTGAAACAAACAGCGCATTGACTAGAGTATCAACAGTTTTGTCAGCTATACATTCTGAAAAGCAAACAAAATAAGTCATTCTGAAATTTTCTTTCAACAGGAAAGTTTCATCTCAATTTATTAATCATGATTAATTCAGAGTTGAACATCTATTATTTGAGACTATGAAAGTCAGTCTAGATTCTATTTCGAGCGAAGTAGAAGGAGTTTGGACACCGTCTTTTTCTGCAGTGAAAGTGAATGTAGCCCCAGTAACTATGCTGAATCTGTTTAAAAGGTATTTGTATCATTTGTATAAAAATATCTTTAAACTGGGAGAGATTTTTTTATATATTAAATGAATAAAGATATTATGTTTTTTAGATAAACATAATTAAGATCATGGACATATTTGTTTGGGACACGAGAGATGTACATCTTAAATTGATTCCAACATGATTAAAAGGAAAGATATTTATGGAAATATCCTGTTAATGCCATCATAAAGTTTATATTTCCCTTTGTTTTAACGTCTTGTCTCTGTGGTTTTGTCTACAAAATTATCAAAGGTACCAGGATTATAATTTAGTACGCTAGACGCGCGTTTTGTCTACATAAGACTCATCAGTGACGCTCATATCAAAATAGTTGAATAGTCAAACAAGTACAAAGTTGAAGAGCATTTAGGATCAACAATTCCTAAACGTTGTGCCAAATACGGCTAATGTTATCTATTCCTGGGTTAAGAAAATCCTTAGTTTTTTGAAAAATTAAAAGTTTTGTGAACAGAAAATTTATAAAAATGACCACATAACAGATAATAAAAAGAAATAAACAAAAAAGAAAATAGAATTGTTAAACTAGTTGATTGTGTGATCATTTTGTGCTAAAGGAGTGATGGCAACAACTTCATGCACATATGGAAAGCGAAACCAAAAGAACATATCAATGTATCAATAACTGCATCATACGCATGTACAAAGAACTATATGAATCCATATCTTAGACAGTTAAGGTAAAAAACAACTTAGTTCTGCTATGTGGCTCAGATTTGAAAAAAAGATATAATGGTATTTACCTTTTTTCTTCCATATGTTCTATTTGTTTACATCTATGATATTCATAATTATATTTATAGGATTGGTTACCATTCAATATATCAAATAAGGATGAATTATCGTGCTGTGATACCTACGAGAAGTCATCGCTTTCTTACATTGCATTCATTTCAATGGCAATACTGAGTAAGCAAAACAAGAAAATGTTACTTAGCGACATATATCAATACATAATGGATAATTTCTCTTTCTACAATAACACAGAAAAAGCGTGGAGAAACAGCATACGGCATACTCTTTCCATTAACGAGTGCCTCGTGAAAAGTGGCAGATTTGTTAGCGGCAAAGCAAATTCTTGGTCTGTTCATCAAGATTTTGTCGACGATTTTGCAAAAAGAGATTTCAGGCGACGGAATACAAGACGAAAATCAAGAAAAAGTGTTGTCAAAACAGCAGATAGTTCATTAAATAACTTTAACATCCGGAATGATAATAAATATGTTCCTATGAAATTGTCGCATATTGGATTTTCGTCCTACTCAATAAATAGACCGCTAACACATACAAAAAATCACATCCCACGTCGTATAATACAGTCTCCTGTTTCTAGATTCGGAATGGCTAAAACGCAATTCACGGCGCCTATGCAGTCGTTCGGAAGCGATTCACATGTTCCGGTTGCTAGAAAATCATGGTCAGAATGGCAATTATGCAACTCATCATCCACAAACTGTACGTATTTTGTATTCATTCCGAGCTCGAAGTCAGCTTTTTATTCCTCTTGTCAGATATAGACAGCATTTCATGATAGGGGATCGAAAAGTAATAGAACATTATCAAGTTTGCATGTTTTGTTTTTAATTTTCAGGTATTGAATAAATAATTAGATTATCTATACAGTAATGACTGAGTTAAGTAAAAGTACTGGACAATTTTCATATACGTATTTTATGTATAAAATTCTTGAGTCAACATTGAATTAATAGTGTTGGTATTTTATAAGGAACTATATGCCAAATGAATAAATAGGCAAATAAGAATCGATTCTCAACACTGAATAATTTATGGAAATATTCTTTTGTTAATTTATACTAGCTTTTAATGAGTAAAACTATATTTTCTTGAGCAAACCAAATTTAATGAATATGTTTTTCTGTTTATGATCATCATGGTACAATATACAATGAAATAGTATTTACTGTTATCGATAAATGTATAAAGTAAAAGTAAAGGTTATAAGGACAGTTGAATAAACATAAATGTGCTTGACAATAATAAAGTGTAATAACAGTAACCTTTGTCAGTTTTGAGATCAAAATTTGGAATCTTTATGTTATATTTCACCACAAATGAACCACAAAAATACCCAATCTTTCCAAATTTGAAATTGTCTATTACTTAATTGTCCATAATAGTCTTGGCACTTAATTATTGATGTAAATAGTTTTCTTTTAATTCCTCACAGACTATGAATGGATGAAACCAGATTTTTCTATCAAACAAAATTACATCAATTCATCTTTCTGTTTATGATCATCAATATACTGACACGATATATATAAGTACGTTTGAAAGTATCGCTAGGTATAAGATATACGTAGTAGTTTCTCAATTAATCTTAAAATTAAAAAATAGCGAATTGATTTTTATATCAGATACATTTAATGAACATAAACATTGAGGCGACATATACAAAAGGAATACTCAAACTCATAGAGTCGGAGAAAACTGACAATGCCATCTCAAAATCAAACGCTCAAAAACACAAAACAAATGAAACCAACTGTCTTATTTCTTACCAAGTACAGGCATTTCCTTATGTAGGAAATAATTTAAAAAAAAAAAGAAAAAACAAATTACCCTTGTTTTACAACTAGCTGAACCTATCACTTGTATGACAGTAGCAAACAATTTTATTATACTGGGGGAAAAAGGTGAAAACAAATCAAACAGATGTTTTAAAGTCAGATGGATGATACTAAAGAATATTCAAACAATAAGGCCATGAAAAATGGACAACGCCATGGGAGTCTATTTCAACCTGAGAAGATCGAAGTTTAATGCTTCATTAACACATTGTTTCCAGATGCATTTGTCGTTAATCTTGCACAATGGTACAGGGTCCTATGATTACAGATGATTTATAACCGAAAAAAGTAAAGATTCAAGAAAAATATCAACAAATGGTAATACATAATCGATATATTTGTCTTGGAGATGTATATACTTTATCTTCTTAAATCTTAATCTCCAAGTCACCTCTCTGATTTATATTGCGAAAAAAGCAATGGAATATGCTTATAGAGAAATTAGCCTGTTGACCCTCGGAATTCTTGTACACTGTTCCCATGAGATTGGAATCTTTTTAAGCACTGAATTTGTGAATTAAAATATAAAACTTAATAAATGACGTATTGATATACACATAATAAGATACAATTGTGCATTAGATAGTGTCATATATACCTCAAATTGCAATAACGTCATTACGTTAAATCGGTTGATTGTGTCCTTATCAATAGTTTGCTTAGCAAACATATATATTGATAAGATGACAAAAATCAAAAGAATATATTTAGAGAATTTAGTTGTAGATTTTTTTTGTGGTTGATTTAATAGTGCTAGTATTATCCTTATTATTATTTGCAGTTCATGACAACATGTACGGGACATGCATTTGAAGTTCAAATTTCTAATATTCCGTGATTTGATTTTTCAACTTTGATGTCGTTACAGAATTTGTCAGAATGAGTAAGTTAAACAGTTACCCTGAGAGCAAATAATGATCTATTGTTTCAAAATTGTTTATAAATCATTCAGTTCTATAATAGATACATGCAAATCAATCAACAGACTTCAGTATTCACATATCATTTGACCGTACTGATAAGGCACTAAAAGGTCTTTACTTATTCTGGCTCACATGCACATGATTAGGAATAGAGCAAAATGAAATATATTAAACCGAATTATTGTACTTTCGCTGTTTCAATATGAAACACAATTAAAATATTTGTTAAAATATATGTAACAATCTAAAATTATCTATACTTTGTAAACACAAAGATTAACAGCAAATACAAATGCAATTTTTTTAAATTCATATGATAAAAAGATATAGGAAGATGTGGTGTGAGTGTCAATGAGACAACTCTCGACTCCATCCAAATAACAATTTTAAAAAAGTAAACCAATATAGGTCAATGTACGGCCTTCAACACGGAGCCTTTGCTCACACCTAACAACAAGCTTTAAAGGGCCCCAAAATTACTACTGTTAACCCATTAAACACAAAGATTAACAGCAAATACAAATTCAATTTTTTTGATAAAGTCGTTTATAAAATTGTAGAAACGGTGCCTAGATGCCTGTCTTTATTTCCAAAGGAGATAAATGCCAGCACTATTATTTACTTCCAACAAAGAATTGTATACCTGAACTGAAACTATAGTTCTATCTCTCAAATACTTTTGTTCCCCCATCATTCCCCTACTAAATCATTCAAGCCATCATTCCCCTACTAAATCGTGAACGCTGCAGACGTATAAAAATATCCAGTACATTTAATAAACTTAGAAATCACTGATAGATGTATTATATATATTGACAGCAGAAAATTTGTACCCCAATCTAGGTAATGTTAGATAAGTATATTCACCAATCAGAAAACTCTTTCTATTTCTGACAAGATAAATAAAAAGCGGAATTAAAATTCGGTCTGAATGTTAAAGACGTTCGGGTTGTGGATCGTGCGTTGCATGATTCTCTAGATCTACATGACGATGAAACCAAAACAGGGAATACAGATCCACTGCCAAAGGACTGCATGACAGTCGGAAATTGCGTTTTTATCGTGCCAAATGTAGATTCAGGAGACTGAATAATCTGGTGTTTGTTGTGAAATTGTGTGCTCATTAAGGAACCTTTCATTGAGTGTGAATGGAATCCAATTTGCGATGATGTCATAGGAACATATCCATTATTATTCCGTGTATAGAATTTGTTAGATGTACTATCAGCTGTTTTTATAGAACTGTTTCTTGCCCTTCGTTTTGCATTTCTACGCCTGAAATCTGCTTTTGCAAATTCTTCCATACACGATAAGTGAATAGACCAACATAACAACGTAAGTGTATGCTATTATTAAATCCTTGCTCCATATAAACAATGAATTCTCGACTTCTTCATATAACCTTTTTACGACCTTTTTGAAGACAATAACCAGATGTAGAGTATTAAAAATAAGGACATGAAATAAACAAGCACATTGATGTTTATTTTAGGTAACATCAGATGACGTAAATGAAGAAAAACAGTATAATTATAACTGTTATCAATATATTTTTGCAAGCCTAAAGGAGAATGAGAAGGGCAACCTGTTAGCTTTGTTAGTAATTTTGGCGTTTAACTGTGGATTAAAAAAATCAAGATCAGTGTGTGATACGTTATCGTGTAAGACAAGGCAAGATGTTTTGTATTCTGATTGGCTTATGTCAAGTAAATTTAGCTGGAAAAACCTTCATTTTTCTCTGAATAATTGGTTTTATTTTCACTGCATTTTTTCACTATCTGTCATTTAGTATATTATTATATTGTTTGTTTTTAGCCACTTCATCTGATATCGATATGTTTAAAATAAACATCAGTTCGCCTAGTAAATTTATTTTTCTGTCCTAATTCTTTGAAGTCTACATCTGATATTTGTCTTTAAAAGGTCATGTTAAGTGATAAAAAGATGTGATTGAAACAAAACATGAATTGTTTATATCGAGTAATGAGTTCATAGTCACATGCACGTATATTGTTACCGGAACAAAATTGATCGTAAACACTCAAATACATTAAATGATTTGTTTATACAAAACATAGTTTGTTGATAAAAAACATTTACTGTTTTCAAATGTATGAATTAATCGAAACACTAAGGATTTTATTATCCCAGGCAATGATTACCTTAGCGTATTTGGCACAACTTTTTGGAATTTTTGGTCCTTAATGCTCTCTAACTTTGTATTTGTTTTGGGGTTTCTAACCTTTTGGATCTTAGTGTCACTGATGAGTCTTATGCAGACGAAACGCGCGTCTGGCATATAAAGTTATAATCCTTTGATAACTATTGATCCTTTCATAGATTATAAATAAGATTTTTTTATAAGAATAATTTCCTCCAATGCTGCAGTGCTAAATCAATAGTACATTGATAATTACAAATTTAAATATATATATATTTGAAGAATACAATTAACCAAAAGGTGATAAGACAACCAACGATCGATAAGAATTTAAAAAAAGCGTATTAGAAAGTCTTCAACAAAAGAAAGTAACCCGTGTTAGTTGAGGTTGAAAAATAAGATGACTACAGGCATAGTCAATTATCATCATAGATGAACCGTGTAAATTTGTCTTTTTTCTGCTAGGAAAGAAAATTGAAATAGTGAAAAATTAGTGTTGGCTTTTGGTTTAAAAATAGCAAGAATATTGAAGGTAAATCTCTATGGTTATTTAAAATTTCAACGGATAATTAAGTAAGAGATGTTCTGCATTCATACGGTATTTTTTTTTTAATCCTGAAAGCATTGAGTACCTGTACAAATGCGATTTGTCCATAAAAAATGCTGCAGCACCATTTATGTTTAGCATTTTTTAAAATTCAAATGAGTACAATAATTTGAATTTGATTCTTTTTGTATCAGATTTTTTAAAGTGAAGATGCTGAACCTAAAAAGACCACAATTGTCACCTATGTAAATAATTAATTCATTTTACCATTGAAAAGCCTTAATCACCAAGAGGTTAGAAAATTTAAAAGTAGATGCATTCGGCCATCAACATCAGATTGTTAACATATTTTTTTTTAAGCGGATACAGACAATCAGAGAAAACATGTTAACTTTGGTGGAATACCTTGGTTATTAATGAGAAAAAAGTTTGATGTCATTTCAGTAATACTCCGGATCAGATTATTTGAAAATACGAATCCTAAACAAACGCTAAAAAAACTGTTCAAATATAAAACAGCCTAAAGAAGACAAATTTGGTATGGAAAGACTGCTTTACATCATGATACTATATTCAATCTATTTGAAATGATCACTTAAATTTTAAAGCAGGGAATTTTAAGCAAAATATATTTTCATGTCAGTACCGACATACTTGCGATTCTAGTGTTGGCACACTAGAAAAATAATAGTTCATCAACAAACGTATGAACCAAGTGGTAGTAGTAACATACAATGCTACAATATTACTGTTCAAAGCAAACATTAGCTATTCTTCAAATGATTGTCTACATGGTTTTTTAAGTGATCACTTGCTTTTCAACTCTAGTTGTTGAATATTAATGTCTGTCATATTTGTTTTTTTTTTTCAAATTGTTTGGTTTTAAATTATATCAATATATTTCTCATTTGAATGGTATAATATTTTTCATGTAGTGGCCTTTTACAGCCAAATGTACGGGTTTTTCTCTATGTCTTACCTGAATGCCATACGGTTGTCTTTATTTGCTTACATCTCACTCATTACAGTGGTGCAGGATGTTTGGTTCATTGGCAATAATACCACATCTCCTAATATGTATAAAACATGTCGATCTTAAGTTGGACATCAATAGTTCTATCGTTTGAAGATTATAATGAGAAACAAAATAAATCCTTAAAATCGAACCATTACAGAAAAAGAAAAATGTAAGATATTATATCCGGAAGCACAAGTTGTGTTTCGAAAGTCTTTCATCTGGCACACTTTCGTATACCAACATGTATTCAATTACAGAGGAAGCTTAACTTGCAAATCAAATATGAACGTAAAATTGACATTTAAAAAGTAATATAACAAAAATACCGATCGCTACGGACAACTCATAACGGAAAGTCCTGAATCAAATGGCAAAATCAAAAGCTCAAAAGATAACAACTGCCATATTCCTGACTTGGTGCATGCATTTTCCATGCATAGAACCTGGTTTTACAGCTAGCTTAACCTCTCACTTGTATGACAACGGTGGGTGAACATAACAAACAGACATCATTATGTTATAATGTTCACCACTATAATCACAAACAAATATATCAACCAATAAAAACAAAAAGACTTATCGACAAAGCGCATGACTTCCTCTTTGTCATCTTGTCATTTATTTTTGGTACTAATCATTTTCCTTCTTTTGCCTTCTTGATATCGTTGTTGGAGTATGTATGATATGTCTATCATTACGATTATTATTATTATTATCATACGTTTAAACAATATTTATTGAGATAAATCATCGCTTGAGATGATATATGTTTACTATAAGATTAAGAAACAAGCAAAGTTGCTTTTTTAAAATTATAACAATAATAATAATTAGTATTATCATTATTATTGAAATCATATCAAATCAAAAATTAATTATTAAGTTGGTTTTTATCATATATCAATATTGTTGTTCCTACCAGATAAATACAATTATCGCTGTTAACTGTCAATATACTTTTCAATATAGACATATTATTCCACAAATTTGACCCATTAACTGGAAACCTATGCCATTTAAATCAGATCACGTTATTAAAAACTGTGAAACAAACAGCGCATTGACTAGAACATCAACAGTTTTGTCGGGTATATATTCTGAAAAAGCAAACAAAATTAGTCATTCTGTAATTTTCTCTCAACAGGAACGTTTCATCTCAATTTATTTATCATGATTAATTCAGAGTTGAACATCTATTATTTGACCAAAGCCGATACAGAAAGAGTCAATCTAGATTCTATTTCGAGCGAGGTAGATGGAGTTTGGACACCGTCTTTTTGTGCAAGTGAAAATGAAAGTAGCTACAGTACCAGTGCTAAATCTGTTGAAAAGGTATGTTGTATCATTTGATGAAAATATCTTTAAACTGGGAGAGATTTTTTTCTATATTAAATGAATAAAGATATTAATTTTTTTAGATACACATACTTTAGATTAAGAGCAAATTTGTTTGGGGCACAAGATATGTACATCTTAAATTCATCCCAACATGATTAAAAGGAAAGATATTTATGGACATATCCTGTTAATGCCGTCATAAAGTTTATGTTTACCCTTGTTTTAACGTTTTGTCTCTGATTTTTTTGTCTAAAAAGTTATCAAAGGTACCAGGATTATAATTAAGTACGCTAGACGCGCGTTTCGTCTACATAAGACTCATCAGTCACGCTCATATCAAAATAGTTATAAAGTCCAACAAGTACAAAGTTAAAAAGCACTCAGGATCCAAAATTCCAAAACGTTGTGTTAAATACGGCTAAGGTTATCTATTCCTGGGTTAAGAAAATCCTTAGTTTTTCGAAAAATTAAATGTTTTTGAACAGAAAATTTATAAAAATTACCACATAATTGACATTAAAAAGAGATATACAAAAAAAAAAGAATTGTTAAACTGGTTGATTGTTTGATCGTTTTGTGCTTAAGGAGTGATTGCAACAATTTCAAGCACATATGGAAAGCGAAACCAAAAGAACAGATCAGTGTATCAATAACTGCATCATACGTATGTACAAAGAACTATATGAATCCATATCTTAGACATTTAAGGTAAAAAAACAACTTAGTTCTGCTATGTGGCTCAGATTTGAAAAAAGATATAATGGTATTATGTTCTATTTGTTTACATCTATGCTATTCATTATTATCTTTATAGGATTGGTTACCATTCAATATATCAAATAAGGATAAATTATCGTGCTGTGATACCTACAAGAAGCCATCGCATTCTTACATTGCATTGATTTCAATGGCAATACTGAGTAAGCAGAACAAGAAAATGTTACTAAGCGACATATATCAATACATAATGGATAATTTCCCTTTCTACAATAACACAGAAAAAGCGTGGAGAAACAGCATACGGCATAATCTTTCCATTAACAAGTGCTTCGTGAAAAGTGGCAGATCTGTCAGCGGCAAAGTAAACTATTGGTCTGTTCATCAAGACTTTATCGACGATTTTGTAAAAAGAGATTTCAGGCGACGGAATACAAGCCGAAGATCAAGAAAAAGTGTTGTCAAAACAGCAGATAGTTCATCAAATAAATTTAACACCCGGAATGATAATGAATATGTTCCTATGACATTGTCGCATATTGGAGTCTCGTCATACTCAATAAATAGACCGCTAACGCATAAAAACAATCACATCCCACGTCGTATAATACAGTCTCCTGTTTCTAGATTCGGAATGGCTAAAACGCAATACACAGCGCCTATGCAGTCGTTCGGAAGCGATTCACATGTTCCTGTTGCCAGAAAATCATGGTCAGAAGGGTAATTATGCAACTCACCATCCACAAACTGTACGTCTTTTGTATTCATTCCGACCTCGAAGTCAGCTTTTTATTCCTCTTGTCAGATATAGACAGCGTTTTATGATTGGTGATAAATAGCTATGGAACATTATCAAGTGTGCATGTTGTTTTTTATTTTAAGGTATGGAAAGATAATTATATTATTGTGACCAGGTGGAAAAAGGCTCAGATAAATTGAATGCAGAACGTTCATATATTAATATAACATAGAATAGAAGGCAACGACAGATCTGAAATATACAGATAATGACAAATAAATACAACTTTACATATAAATGCATATGAATATATCATGTTGTAGCAAATAATGTATATTATGTTTAATTGCACAATTGCAAATAAATGATAATGCAAAATACAGTTAAATGACAACTCTGAATGTAAACAATTTGGTAATCAATGCTAATAAAAACTGTTCACTAAAGTAAGTTGACCATACTACTATATAAAATACTATACGACATTGAAAGTTAATTACAGGTAAATTAGAAAATATAAAGTTTGAAATACAATTAGCAAAGTAAATGAAACTAAATAAAATATTTAAGTCAAAAACATTTAACCATAAACTAATTTGAAAAACCCTTAAATGTAAATACCTTATAATGCTGGCTACGGCTCTTGATGTTGTTTCTAGTGTTTCTTATTCTGCATTGACAATATAGTTAAAAAGTACAATATATATAGTCAATAGCTGAACTAGATAAAACCAGATAAAACAACTATTAAGTAAGGTAGTTTGTTCAATAGCCAGTGGTGAGTAAATATCAAAGAGCCCAAATAGAGTATTTTGGATTCATTGAACCATATAATACAAAATATGTTTAATATAGTCAGATCATTACAGTATAGTGTAAAATAGATATAAACTAAGTACAAAGTTGGAAATAATATCAAATAGATAATATGTATATAAATGAACTTGTCCACATTATCTATGCAGTAATGACTGAGCTAAGTAAAAGTACTGGACAATTTTCATACGTCTGCATAGTAGAAATTCATAATTGATTTGGGGAACTCATGATATGTTTATTATAATTTACCATACCTATCTAGGTACATCATAAAAGGATTCAAAGATACTTCAGCTATTGGACTTAATATTAAGAGTATATGTAAAAAATTCTTGAGTTAGGATTCAATTAATTGTATTTTATAAAGAACTATATGCCAAATGAATAAATAGGCAAATAAGAATCGATTCTCAACACTGAATTATTTATTGAAATATTCTTTTGTTAATTTATACCAGCTTTTAATGAGTAAAGCTATATTTTCTTTAGCAACCCCAATTTCATAAATATGTTTTTCTGTTTATGATCATCATAGTACAATAAACAATGAAATAGTATTTTCTATTATCGATAAATGTATAAAGTAAAAGTGTAGGTTATAAGGACAGTTGAATAAATATATGTGCTTGACAATAATAAAGTGTAATTACAGTTACCTTTGTCATTTTTTAGATCAAAATTTGGAGTCTTTATGTAATATTTTACAATCATTGAACCACGAAAACTTATATATTTTTCAGTTTATAATCATGAATATACAGTACATGATGTATGTAAGTGTACGTTTGAAAGCATAATCTTTAAAAAAAATAACGAATCGATGTTTATATCAGATACAGTTAAAGAGCAATGACATGAAATATAGCAAAGGAATACTCAAACTCATAGAGTCGGAAAAAAAACTGACAATGTCATCGCAAAATCAAACGCTCAAAAACACAAAACAATGAAACCAACTGTCATATTTCTTACTAAGTACAGGTATTTCCTTATGTAGGAAATAATTTAAAAAAAAGAAAAAAAATACCCTTGTTTTACCACTAGGTAAACATATCACTTGTATGACAGTCGCAAACAATTTTATTATACTGGGAAAAAAAGGTGTAAACAAATCAAACAGACATTTTAAAGTCAGATGAATGATACTAAAGGATATTCAAACAATAAGGCCATAAAAAATGGACAACATCATGGGAGTCTATTTCAACCTGAGAATATCGAAGTTTAATGCGTCATTAACACATTGTATCCGGATGCAAATGTCGTTAATCTTAGACAATGAAACGGGGTCCTATGATTACCGATAATTATGAAAGATTCAAGAAAAATATCATCAAATGGTTATAAATAATCGATATATTTGTCTTGTAGATGTATATACTGCATCTTCTTAAATCTTAATCTCAAAGTCACCAGACCTCTCTGATTTTTATTGCGAAAAAGGTAATGGAATATGTTTATTGATTAATTAACATTTTGAGACTCGGAACTCGTGCACACTGTTCTCTTGAGATTGGAACCTTTTTAAGCACTGACTTTATTGATTAAAATATAAAACTAAACAAATGACGTTTTTCTATACACATACTAATAGTACTGCAGCCTGTCTACTAGATACAATTGGACATTAGACAGTGTCACATATACCGCTCATTGCAATAACTTCAGTACGCTCAAACCGTTGATTGTGTCTTAAGCAATAGTTTGCTCAGCAAACATATATTTTGATCAGATGACAAAAACAAAAGAATATATATTACATTGTAAGAGAATTTAGTTGTAGATTTCTTTGTTTTGTGGTTTCTGTAATAGTGATTTTTTTTTTTAATTATTTGTAGTTCATGACAGCATACACAGGAACCCATTTGAAGTTCAGATTTCTAATATTCCGGGATTTGATTTTTTAATTTTAATGTCGTTACAGGGATGCTTTGTCAGAGTGAGTAAGTTCAACAGTTACCCTAGGAGCAAATACTGAACGATTATTTTATAATTGTTCATGAATTATTCAGTGCTATAATAGATACTTGCTAATCAATCAACATACTTCAGTACTCACATATCATGGGGACATACTGGTAAGGCACTAAAAGGTCTTTATTTATTCTTGCTCACATGCAAATTATTAGAAATAAAGAACATATTCATTTGACTGATTTATTGCACTTTGTCAGTTTCAATATGAAACTAAATCAAAGTATTTGTGAAAATATATAAAATATAAAATAATCTTTACTCTGCTAAAACAAAGATAAAGAGCAAAAACATATTCAAATGTTATAAATGTATATGATCAAGTTATGTATTTATACAGTTGGAAACGGTGCCTATATATCAGTCTCTATTCGCGGATACAGATAAATGCCTAGACCATAATTTACTTCAAATGCAAGAAATGTATACATATACTATATTTTCTTTCTCAATTTTATAATGAAATATCTCAAATACTTTTGTTCCTCAAAGCAATAATGTACACCTTCGATGCAAACGTATAAAAATGTCTAGTACATTTACTAATCTTTGTCATCACTGATGATAATTTGTATTTATTGAATGCAGAATGACCATGTGTTGTGTTACAATTGAGTATGGATAGAATCCAATTTTCGATGATGTCATAGGAACATATTCATTATTATGTCGTGTAAAGAATTGATTAGATGAACTGTCGACAGTTTTTACAGAACTTTTTCTTACTCTTCGTTTTGCATTCCGACGCCTGAAATCTCCTTTAGCAAAATCCTCTCTACAGGAAAAGTGAATAGACCAATAGTTGCATTTGCTTTTATCGCACCTGCCACTTTTCACGAAACACTCATTGAGAGAAAGATTATGTCGTATGCTGTTTCTCCATGCTTTTTCTTTGTTATTGTAGAAGGGGAAAGTATCCATTATGTAATGATATATATCATTGAGTAATATTTTCTTGTTCGGTTTACTCAGTATTGCCATTGAAATCATAGCGACGTACGAGTGCGATGGATTCTGTTTGATATCACTGTAAGATAATCCATGATTAATTGGTCTATCTGAATATAACTGAATCTACAAAAATAAAGATTAATATTTCATATTATGAAACCAAAGATATACATGAGAACATAATGAAGACATAATCATTTTCTATTTTTTGCAATCTGTGCAACAAAGCACATATAGTATGTCGCTTTACTTCAAACAGATTTTTTCACATATGTTTGTTACATTTGTTATGCAGTTATATTCTTATGTTTGAAATATTATTAATCTATGTTCTCTGAAAAGTCAAAATCATATCATGTTACCCTGACTATTTAGAAAAAAGTTCAAGTTTCAAAGAGAAAAAAAATGTTTACCTGAAGCGGGCATTGCCAGTTTATCTATCTATTAATGAATTTTTAATTTTGAGATTACTATTAGATTAGAAAATTTAAATACTTTATTGTTTTAAAATGATTCAACATACCTGGGTATTAGATTCAATACTGTTACTGTAGCTACTGTCAGTTTCACTCGTATAAAGAGATGGTGTCCCAACTCCATCACCCATTCTTGAAATAGAATCTCGGTTTAACTATTTCTGGATATCCCATGGTCAATTGATAAATGCTGAGCTGTGAGTTATTCATGATTCCTCGATTAAGAGGGAACAATTTCGTTGACAAAAGATTACAGAATGAATTATGTTGTTTGCGTTTCAGAATATATAGCTGACAAAACTGTTTATATCCTGGTTAGCGCTGTTTTTTCACAGTTCGAAAGCTCGTGATATTTTTCAAATATCATTATGTTTCAGTTAACAGGTTAAATTCTTGAATAACGTTTCAGTATTGAAAAGTATGTTGACAGTTGACTGTGAAAATTGTATGTATTTGTTATCAAGAGAAATGATAACATTATCAAACTTAAAAATTACCACCTGATAATATTATATTTTATATTGAAAATAGAATAGTAAAATTAACAAATACAACACCGATATCAACATCAACATAGTAAGAGAGAAAAGTCTAAGAGTAAATACAAGGATGAAGGACAAATGGGTAACATAATGGATGGAGTGAACACTTGCATAGGGCATTCGAACGTGGGATGCAAAGATAGTAACTTGAGCACCTCCATCACTGGACATTTGAGCGCTGCAATATTAGCCGCACCTGGATTTTCAAATACTAGTAGGACATTTTGACAAAATTTTCTGTGTTTATAAAACCGAGAAATTTGACCTGTTCTAAATATTGTAGTAATGGTAGTGTAGTCCTGGTATGATCTCTTCGTACCAATTAATCTGAGTAAGCGCAAAACGTAAAGCAAATGATGGAATAGCTCAACGTCCTTTTAAAATTAATGCGTAAAGAAATTGATGTGGCAAACATAAAAAATAAAGGCATAAGAAAAAGACATAAATTTCACCCTTCACTTGAAAAATTTAAAGGGGAAATACACAGATCGGTAACAGTAGGAATTTGCGAGGGACTGATATGTAAGTAATGCCATTGCCCAGTTTTAATTTTATGACTTCGTTTTTTATTACAAAACAGAAGATGTGATATGATTGCCAATGAGATATACAAGAGACCAAATGATACAGACATAAATTACTAAAGGTAACCGTACGACCTTCAACAATTAGCAAAATCCATACCGCATAGTCAGCTCATTTTTATTTTCGTTCAAATGTCCTTAATATCGGCACTGAAATGTTCATACTATTGCACTCAATGCCCCAATTTCACGGTCCACGGAACATAGTGGGGCGTCCTTGTACTATGGACACATTATTGTTGTTTCTTTCTTTTTTAATCTAAATTGCAACAGCATAATGACAGAACACGTTCTGTCGTTATATAGTACCAACACAAGCTATTACATTTTCCGCTGCTAAATTTAGCGGTTTTTCAAAAAGTGGCCAAATCTTATATCGAAACGGAGAAATGATGCAAACAGATGACCTACAAGAGTTTATAAATTGATTACCTGACAAATGTATATTACATGCGCAAAATGCTAAGCTTTTTGGATCAACAGTTATATAGCATATGATCGTGAGGGGTCGGATGAGTTTGCCAATCTCCTATCGGAACATTTCTTTTGGAAAACCCAGAGTCACAAAAGAAAGAAAAATTAAAGCATCATTTACATCTTATATTGAGTCAAGAAATTAGGTCGATTTTTATTTTGATGTTATTATCATTTTTGCGTTCATGTATTAACAAAGTATTTTCGGCTGAATTAGGGATTGTTTTGAACATGTATATTAATAATGATGATATCGTATTTTTAACAACTTCTAATTTCATTTTTAAATACTTGTCAATAAAAGAGAGTCTGATTGTGGTTTGGGGAATATAGAATAATAGGCAAAAATTGCGGAACGAGCAGCAAAAACAATATAGAGAATAATGGAGTGCTAAGATAAAAAAAAATAAAGAATACTGGTGATACAAAATGAAAATTTATAAATGATGGACCTTCTATCCAGACGCTTATGATAAAAAGAAACTATCAATACAAACACATAATCATCATGCAAATAGAACGTTGGAAATTCATAGCATGATAACTTGACGTTACAAATAATAAAATTACGACGTCACGATTTTTGATGGTTTTTTTTTTTGCCAAAATGTTGAGGTTGCGTCGCTTCTACGAAAACGAAGTCTGTGACCATATCTTTTTTTACATCATCTAATTCATAAGAAAATAAGGAACAAAATGTTACTTTTTAAAAAAAAAAATCTATGGAGTGGTTCACGTGATTTATACCTAAAACCGAAAATTGTAGAAGAAAATTAAGGATTTTCACTATATATTCAATGTAATTTGGTACACTCTCGTACCATTTACAAAATGGCTTATTCTCGAAAACGAATTCGGTGACCTATACTTTTTTTTTACATTTTCCGATGTATATTTTCAATATCTAATTGAGTTCTTAATTTTAAAAAAAAACCTATGGACTAGTTCATTTACTGATCCTTGATCTTAAGTATTTCTTTGTTACATATTTGTTTGCTTTTATAGTGATTGGAATTTTAACACATTGTTGACTGTTGAGCCCGTATTTTGACAATTTTGTATATATATTTCTTTCACGCGTTGTTATCGATGTGACGCAATTGTGTGCGACTGTCGTGAAGGTAGGCGGTTTGGCTCGCTATGGGACGAGTTTGGCCTACTATTTTCAACATTAGGGGAGCATGTGCCGGGTCGATATTATGGAAGTTGTTGTTAAATCGTTTGCGCTTTTGAATTTGCCGTTTGATAAGGGACTTTTCGTTTTGGATTTTCCTCGTTCAGTATTTTTACGATTCTACTTTTCACATTATCGAATTTCTCTTATCGTAGCCACATTCATAGCTCACTTTTTCACTAGTAAAACATTACTTTCGGCTACTAATCACAGACATAGACTAGCCAATTTTCCCTCGATTGTGAAAAAAATGATTGGGATTTATTGACGCCTAACTCTCGTCCAGTGTATGATATTACAATATATAAATTGTCGTTAGCAACACGACAGTTGTCACTTGTGAATCAGCGTCTAACTTATTTCCTGTTGTGTAGGTGAGCTTAATGTTTTAGAATCTTTAGATTTTTGTGAAGTATTTATGGACTTCTTTGGATTTGGTCATGGTATTGTCAACCATTCATGTGGCTTTAATTGTCCTATTTATAACTTCTATCCGTTTGAACAGTTTATAAGAACCAGTTGATAACAAACATGTGTTTAACAGAAGTTATACTAATTTTAAGATTTAATAAATTGTTCATACAGATTAATGGTGTGTCATTTAACAATTTTAGTCAAAATGCAAGGATAAACTCATTTATCAGTAATCGCTTTACAAGTGTGAAGTACGTTTTCTGAATCAATTGATATAACATTTGCTTGATCCCCATTTAGGTTTGCCTTCATATGTTGCTGTTGTGGTTTTTTGTTCTTGGTCTTGTTTGAGTGTTTTTTGTTGTTCGCATTACTTTTTAAATACAAAAATAATTGGTGTTTTCAATTTGATTTTTAAATTGTCTTGTTTGCAGAAAAATACAAATATGCTGTGTACTGTCACGATACTTTTCAATATGGAAATGTTATTCAGCAATATGACCTACTAACTAGTAAACATTGACATTATACGGAGATCACGTTAATTAAAACTGCGAAAAACAACAGGTTTGTATGGTATATATTCTGAAACGAAAAACAGTACCAGTCATTCTTTAATTTTCATTTAGCAAGATTGCTCGTCTCAATTTAGGAATCATGATTAATTCTCAGTTAAGCATCTATCATGTGAACAAAGAAGACCCAGAAGGAGTCAAAAGAGATTCCATGTCAAGCGAGGGTACTGAAGTTTGGACACCGTCTCTTTGTACAAGTGAAAGTGAAAGTATCCACAGTGACAGTTATGAATCTATTCCACAGGTATGTTATATCATTTAATGAAAATAGCTTTTAATTAGGAGAGGATCCCATAATTTATAATTTATCTACAGAATGGAGATAAATATTTATGTAAATAAAAAAAATCAAACAAATCGGAAACGAGGAAATATATGCATTCCTATATTAAACAATCAGGCGAAGCAACAGCTTTTTTTCTAGTTTGTTGTATATATTTTAATGTACGATAATTGCTGTTTTATTTATTATTTTGTACTATTTGTTTTGAATTCCATTAATATATCTGTTTTGTAGGTTTGGTTATCATTCGACAGATCAATAAAGATGTGGTTATCTTCCTGTGATACTAATAAGAAACCATCACACTCGTACATCGCTATGATTTCAATGGCAATACTGAGTAAACCGAACAAGAAAATGTTACTCAACGACATATACCAGTACATAATGGATAACGTCCCCTTCTACAATAATAATGAAAAATCTTGGAGAAACAGCATACGGCATAATCTTTCCCATAACGAGTGCTTCGTAAAAATTGGAAGGTCCGATAAAGGCAAAGGCAACTATTGGTCGATTCATCAAGACTGTATAGAGGAATTTGCAAAAGGAGATTTCAGGCGTCGGAATGCAAGACGAAGAGCAAGAAAAAGTTCTGTAAAAACTGCCGATTTTGCATCCAATAAATTATACAACCGAAATAATTATGAATATGTACCTATGACATTGTCGCAATTTGGGTTCTGCCCATACTACGTAAAAGGATCATTAATGCACAAAAACCTTCAAAATCAACTGATTATTCAGACTCCTGTATCCACATTCGAAATGACAAAACCGCATCTCCCGGCAATAATGCATTCGTTCGGAAGCGATTCATTATTTCCTGTTTCGAAATCCTTGTTAAAAGGGGAATCATACAATGCACCATTCACATATCACACGACGTCATCCTTCAGATCAAGCTCTAACTCAGCTTTTTATTCATCTTGTCAGAAACATAAAGATATTTTTTATTGGTGAAAAACCTTGTCTTACATTATCAAGAGTAGGTTTAACAGTTTTCTGCTTTTAGAAAATTTAGAATTAACAATACAGTGACGACTGAGTTTGCATAAGTCTGCAGCGTGGACTTACAGAGAGAACACGAGGACTCTTACATTTAAAATGGATACCATATTTACTACATAGTTAAAAAAAAAGATTAAATGTAGTTCAGAGATTGAACTTTAATAATAGTTTATATATAAAATTACTGCTATTAAAGTCAAGAAATATTAAATGCATTTATCAGAGGAACAGACAACACTATGTATACCATTAATGCTGTTAAATAAAGGTAACAGTAGTATACCGCTGTTCAAAACTCATAAATCTATGGACAAAAAACAAAATCTGGGTAACAAACTAAAACTGAGGGAAACGCATTAAATATTAGAGGGGAACAACGACACAACATTAAAATGTAACACACACAGCAACGGACTTAAGCATTAGACAAAATCCGATGAGAATAACCAATATAACATCAAAACCAAATACATGAATTTGGGATAGAAAAGTACCGTGACACGTCTTATAGTACACTCAAATATAGGAAAAAACAAACGACACAACGAAACACAACGTAAAAATGTTACACACACAGAAACGAACTATGATATAACAATGGCCATTTTCCTGACTTGGTACAGGACATTTTTAAAGAAAAAAATGGTGGGTTGGACAAGGTTTTGTGGCATGCCAAACCTCGCACTTTGATGGCATTGTTATATCTAACATCAAAATGACAACATAATAATGTTGATTTTTACGGAGTCTCTGGTCGTTTATTTGTTATTGAATGGTCAGTTTTGTATCGGCTTTGATTTTGATTATCACTTTTGTATTTTACGCATGCCTTCTGATGTTTATAAACTGCACCGGATTTCATATAAGATAATAATCTGTTCTATGATTTACCTTTTTCCCAAATCTATCAATCTGATACTTGGTTGAATTAAACACTGCTATTTATACTGGCGTCACACATCAGTGTATAGCTCCGACGTACGCCGAGCGTGGTAACAAATCTTGTACGCTGCCAATACGCTAGTAATTTTGGATGCATTCAACCTGTCAATCATATCTGTATAGTATGCACTACGAGCTTTAAGCGTGTATTGGGCGCACGAGAAGCATACCTAAGAGTTTATCGGGTGTTCAAGTAACGTATATTGGCGTATGCCTGGCGTTTGTCAAACGTAGATGGAATGCACGCTACGAAAGGAAAAAATTCTCTTGAACGTATTTGAGACGTGTCCCGGTCGTCTTTGGGACAATGATCCGTGCTTTCGGCGTGTCTTGGACGTTTTACTATGGAATGTTTGTTACAAACACACCAGCATACGTTTTAGTTAAAGTCGAACGGTCTTGAAGCGTATACAACGTGCTCTAAACATGTCTCAAACTTATCTGTAACGTTTTCAACGCGCTTGTAGCGTGTGTATTACGCACATGTATCGTACAGGTAGACGCTAGACAAACGCTTGTGCTATATGAATGTTTTTATGCTGCATTATATTTTTCCGGAGTTATAGCGTTCGCCAAGCGCAAACCGTTGCATTTCGACGTACGTGCGTTTAACGATTACTTAGCGTTCCTCTGGCGTGCAGCTAACGTAAACCGACGTTGTCAATTTTCTCTGTATGTCGGGTGCACGCCGGTCTATACGCCTATGTGTGACGCCGGCATTAGTGTTTTTCTGTAGAATGATTGCAGCTGAATTCTTAAGTAAGGTTAGCATTAACATAAATTTCGTTTGATAGTAAAATATTGTTGATAGCTTTATATGATTTCAATTAAGAATATTTATTTAAATTATTGAGAGCTGCGATCATTGAAGACAAATTATGCATTAATCATCTTAAAGCTTATGAAAGTAACTGTTACACATTATTATCAAACAAGCTAACATGTTTATTTACTGTCCTTATAACCTTTAAATTTTCCTTATTGACCAACTGAAATTAATACACACAAGTACAGTGTTTATTATACGTACATCATCATCAACAGAAAAATATATGAATACAATTTAGTTTGATATAAAAATATTTGTTTGACCTTATCTTGTTTCCAATATGATAAAGAATACTTCTATTGACGATTCAGTGATAAGAATAGATTCGTAGTTGCTAATTAAAACTTGTTTGGCATATTAGATGGATACCTTGAGTACAATTAGAGTAGAGAGCAAATATTGAAATAAAAGTAGAAATTAGAAGCAAAAATTAACAAATACGAAGGGATTTCAACGGAAGAAAGATTTTTCTTATTGTTAAGCCTCGGTCACACCTTACCAGATAGCTCGAACGGACGCCTAACGGATAACTTTTTTTCAATCCGTTCATGTCCGTTAGACGTCCGTTCTTATCCGTTAGACGTCCGTTATTATCCGTTAGACGTCCGTCCATATCCGTTGCATGTCCGTTAAGCGTACGTTTTATCCGTCGACGTCCGTTCTGTCCGGTGGAAAATTTTGAGCTTTTTCAAAACTTTGAACGGACGTCCAACGGATAGGCGTCCGTTTCGTGCGGTACTCGTCAGTTTCGTTTCCGTTTTGTATCCGTAACGGATCCGTTATACATCCGTTGGAAGTCTGGAAGATAAATTCACCAACGGACTTCTACCGGACGTTAAACGGATAAAACAGATGTTGAACGGATGAGAAACGGACTTCTACCGGACATATAACGGATAAAACGGATGATGAACGGATCTGAAACGGATAAATGTCAATTGAAAATTTTGCGTCAGAAATGCCAGTTATTGGTATGTCAGATTTCTTAAGGTTCATGAATTCTTATTATTCATAATCAATCTTAGAGTATAGGCACGTGTTCACAATCAAGCAATTCTTATTCAGGCCAGACACTGCCTTTTGGTGGAAATTTGAAGAAGAAACCAAAACCAGTTACACAGAAACATTTTAAATATTTATGCGATTTACCTGTATTATTATTGTCGCTTTTGATTTTTCCGTATATCTTGTTCATCCGTTTTATCCGGTACGCTTCCGTTAGGTGTCTGTTTTATGCGGTACTCGTCCGTTGGATGTATGTTCGACATCCGTTGCATAACCGGTGTGTGTCCGTTATGCATCCGTTACACGTCCGTTTTATTCGGTCAGTACATCAACGGACTGCGAACGGATAATAATTTTGTCAACGGACAACTTTTATTTTCATCCTTTAGGCGTCCGTTCGTGCTATCCGGTAAGGTGTGACCGAGGCTTTAGCTCGTAATTACCCAAAAAGATTAGAAATTGTAGAAATAAATGCTTCGTTAGATGTGCTGGATGTGTATGATGTGTTTGGTGTGTTTGGTGTGTTTTAGTTTTTGATTTTGCCATTCAATTAGGGACTTTCAGTTTTGATTATCCTCGGAGTATAAATATTTGTGATTTACTTTTTGCAACTAATTATAAAAAAGAAGATTTGGTATGATTGCCAATGAGCCAACCATTCACAAGAGACCAAAATGACACAGAAATTAAGAACTATAGGTCACCGTACAGCATTCAACAATGAGAAAAGCCTATACCGCATAGTCAGCTATAAAAAGCCCCGAAATGAAGTTTCCCTAAGTGGATTTGTTTTTAATGCAACGAAAATAAGTGATTATTGCCTCAGATTCTTTGGAATTTTAATACCTATAACAACAAAAAACCTGACGGTAATCTAATCTAATCTAGGTATAAATGTTACATATATCAAAAGGTGAAACGTATTTGTGCAAAATAAATCGTCAAGTTCATGAATGGAGGGGAATCGCATATGATTTTGCACACTATCCATGTCGATAGACAATTTTGATGGTATCACTATTACAGACAGAATTAGTGAAGAGTAGTCTTGTCATAGGTTATAATTCTTTGTTTTTACTTTTTTATCCATTTGTTGTTTTAAACAGTATATGTAACAGTTTTACAGGGTACAAATTGTCTGTATTTAATGTTTATTGTCTTTATTTAGAATTAAAGATTGATCTGTAATACCAATAAACAGTTATTTTTTAAAATGTATAATCGTTGATTGATAAGTTGCTTTTGACGTGGTGAAGATCTTTTCTTCGTGGAATACATTTCTAGATACACTTGTTTTAATTATGCATTGCTTTTTTGTTGACATATGAATTTGTAAGTAAAAGATTCATCTAGTATTCCATCTTATTTATCATGTGATAGTCTGTAATCATTCATATTTTGCTATTGTGTGTCCATATTTAGTGTTGATTGTTGAATTTCAACATTCCGAAGAATTATTTAAACACTGTCTACTTTCATGGTAATTAAGAGCTTATCAACATATTCATAACAAGATTAGGTGAGAAAATATTTTTATATCAAAATTAATTTCATAAATATATTCAATAAACAATGGATTTGTATGTACTATTTTCTGTAAGTCAATAAAGCTAATGTAAAGGTTATAAGAACAGTAAGTAAACATGTTAGCTTGTTTGATAATAATGTGTCATAACAGCAACCTTTATAAGCTTTAAGTGCAAAATCGGACTACTAACACAAAGGTTCATGGTTCGATTCCCGTTTGGGATGAAAATTTCAGGAACTCAATTTTCGGCTCTCCCTCGACCCCATTTGCGAGTATGGTCTAGAGGAAACGATGATAGTTCGTCGAAAGGGGACGATAAATGGTTGACCAGTGTTAAGAGAGAGCCTTATCTCTTGCACGTTAAAGACACCCTTGTAGATTTCGAAAAAGAGTAGACTAATGCCGCTACAAGGCACAACGCGCACCCGCAAAGTGGAAAGGGATTAATATAAGTTGCAAAATGTGTTTCCCAATCCACTATAAATAAATATGTTTAAACTATAAGTGCAAATCATGTAATGTAAAACGAAAAGTTTCAATTTTCTGGATACACAATACCCAATTCGTCCTCAATGATCTCAGCACTCAATAATTCAAATGATTATACTAAATAAATAATAAAAAGTTATGAATGGATCAAACCTAACTTTATTTCGCAACAGGAGTCATTGTTCTGAATAAACACTAAATAGCAGCGTTTAATTCAACCTGTAATGATTTCGAAACCAAGTATCAGATTAATAGATGAGGATAAACATCAAATTAGAGAATATATTTTTTTATCTTAAATAAAGTTGATGTAGTGGATAAACATTGGAAAAAAGATCAAAACGATAATCAAACTCATAAGTCAATAACAAACAGACTATACTATAGAAAATAAAAGACCAAACGACTCATTAAAAATCAACAAAAATTGCAAGTTTTCAAAATTTATTTCATTTATCTTTATATACAGTTTTGACACGGTACGATGTTGTCTGTTACTTTGACACATGCCGTCACTATTTATTGACTTTAATCGCAGTAATTTTATACATAAACTATTAATAAAGTTCAATCTCTTAAATACATTTGAGTCTTTTCACAATGTATTAAATTTGGCATCATTTTTAGGTACAAGTGTTCTAATTTTCCGTAAACAATAATGTCAGTCCACGTTGCACACTTATAAATATTGTCCAACATATCTACTTAACTCAGTCGTCATTGTATTGATAACGTTCAATTTTTCAAAAGCAAAAAAATTTTAAACATAGTACTCTTGATAGTTTAAGAAAAGTTTATTCACCTATAAAAAATGATCTTCATGCATCTGACACGATGAATAAAAAGCTGACTTAAAGCTCGGTCTTAATGATGCCGTTGTGTGATATGTTGATTGTGAATTGAAGGATACCCCTTCTGACGAGGATTGCGAAACTGGAAATAATGAATCGCTTCCGAACGAATGCATGGCTACCGGAAGTTGCTTTTTTGTCATTCCAAATGTAGATAAAGGTGACTGACTAATCAATTGATTATGATGTTGATTCTGAGGATTTGTATGCGTTAACGATCCTTTAACGTAGTATGGGCAGAATCCAGTTTGCGATAATGTCATAGGTACATATTCATAACTATTTCGGGTGCAGAATTCATAAGATGGATAATCAGCAGCTTTTACAGAAGTTTTTCGTGATCTTCGTCTTGTATTACGACGCCTGTAATCTCCTTTTGCAAAATCTTCTAAACATGCTGAGCGAATAGACCAATAGTTGCCTTTGCCTTTATCTGACCTGCCAATTTTAACAAAGCACTCGTTTATGGAAAGATTATGCCGTATGCTGTTTCTCCATGCTTTTTCATTGTTATTGTAGAAGGGGAAAGTATCCATAATGTATTGATATATGTCATTAAGTAACATTTTCTTGTTTGGTGTACTCAGTATTGCCCTGGAAATCAAAGCTATGTAAGAGTGCGTTGGCTGCTCATTAGTATCACTGTAAGATAACCCATTCGCAATTGATCTGTCAAATGATAACCAAACCTACAAAACAAGAACGAAATATTAGAAAAATTAAAATAATACTAGTAGATAAATTTTACAAAATAATGAATAAATGTGCCTTAAACATAAACTGAAATAATTGAAACAAAATAGAACTAAGTTTGTTGCATCGCTTTATTGATTAATTAGACATGCATATATTCTTTTGTCTTTTGTATGTTTTTTTTTTAATTTACGAAAATAGTTATTTCCGTCCTTAGCTACATCATACAATTTCACAAATTTAAATCTTTTTTCATTAATTGACACAACATACCTGCGCAACAGATTCATCACTGTCACTGTAGCTGCTTTCACTTTCACTTGTACAAAGAGACGGTGTCCAAACTTCAGTACTCTCGCTTGAGAAAGAATATTGTTTGACTCTTTCTGTGTCTTCCTTGTTCAAATGACGGATGCTAAATTGAGATTTATTCATGACTCCTATATTGAGAGGAACGATCTTGCTGAGAGAAAAATACAGAATGACTTATACTGTTTTTCGTTCAGAATATATACCATACAAACCTGTTGTTTTTCACAGTTTTAATTTACGTGATCTGAGTATAATGTCAGTGTTTACTAGTTAGTAGGTCATATTGTTGAATAATATTTCCATATTGACAAGTATGTTGACAGTACACAACTTATTTGTATTTGTCTGCAAACAAGACAATTTAAACATCACATTACAATCACTATGTAGTGTATCTGAACAGAAAACATCTATCATAACAGCAACACGATCAAGAAAACAAAAATGAGGATCAAACAAATGTTGCATTAATTGATTCAGAAAATATCCTTTGAATTTGTGAAGCGGTTTCTGACAAATAAGTTTATCATGACATAAGGACTACAATTGTAGAAATAAAACCGCATATACCTGTATGCACAATTTATTTAATCTGTTAAAATTGATATAACTTCTTTAAAAAAAATTTCAGCTGGTTCTTAAAAACTGTTTTCAAAAGTTATGAATATGACAATTTAACCCACACGAAAAACAGACAATACCGTAAACAAATCAAAAGGAGAATAAATAGTCAACAAAATACTACACTAAAATCTTAAGATTATAAAACACGAATCCCATCTCCAAAACTGGGAATATTTGAATTACGAGTGACAACTGTAGTGTTGCCCACCACAAGGAAAGTTACAATCTGTAATACCATAAACAAGTTAGGGAGGATAGAATTTTTTAATACTTTGTTAAAATGAAGATTTTATCATGCTTTTTTCAAAAAATTATTATATAAAGTATGGGTCACTGGACTTTTTTCACGCTATTGGTTGGGGCAAAGTTGTCAGAATTTGTAAAGATAATGCATGGAAATCAAATTTTATGTGATAAAGAGAAAACTACATGATAGAATTTTTAGTTATAATTAGAGATGATAGCTCTAATAACATGATTTCAAATATTAACAATAAGAAATGAGTTCACCTAACTTGTTTTCTTGCTACAGATTAAAGAAGGTAAATTCACAACACTTTCTATATTATAAAATATCCTTTATCTGTGTTTTCTCCCTTATTTGGCAAAGTTGAACAAAACTAAAACACAAATAAGGTGTTTTTGAAAAATTACAGCCGTAATTATGATAACACACACATTTGTTTTATATTTACATTAAAAGTCTAACACATAAATTACATACTACTCTCAAAATTTGCGCATTTTATCAAAATCTAGCCCAACGTTATCTGCTACTTCAAAATCAATAATGAAGGAAAACACCCGCATTTCCTTAAGTTAGTAAATTTTAAGCGAAAAATTTATGTTCAAAAGTCAAACACAGACATAAAAAAAATACGACAAAAAAGCGAAAAAATAGAAAGCAATAACTTACAAAACACTTTAAGATATAGAGAACAACAAGAACCTTTATAAGAAAAAAATACAGAATTGATTATATTATTTTCGTTTCAAGATGTATACCAGGCAAAACTGTTAGCCTAGTGAACGAGCTGTTTGTTTCACAGTTCTTAGTTACGTGATCTGATTCAAATAGGATTGTTGTTCAGTTAACGGGTCAAACAGTTAAATAACATTTATAAAATGTATTGACTGTTAGCAGTGAAACTACTTGATAATATTTATATAATTTGAAAAAAAACAAATAGTATTGATAATAAAAAATCCACCAACAGCAGGAAAAGAAAGAAACAATTGGTATAGACTGTACCTTATGGAGTTCTTCTAGAATCACATGTTTTACGGATTAGCATTATTCCATACGCTTTCATATATGTATAAACATTTTCAAGGATTCATGCGGCCATTAGAACCGGATTATTTCCCAGGAGATAACAATAGAGTCCGTGTTGAATATAAGTTTCACTTGTCTACTAATGCGAAGCGGGCTTGGTTAATTAGTAATTCCAACGGTAAATGTGGCTATGAGATTTTCAACTATAAGTGCAAAGTGCAAAAATGTTCAATAAAATCATCTCAAAATTTTAAATTGCCTTGAAACTTTGTTCTTGTCATTTTGGACCCTAAAAGTGCCATATACTGTGAAACACAAAATATGTACCTGTATTTGAGCCCTTGTTGGGCCATAAAGGTAGGTAGAATGGCAGGTTAAATTGAAACGCTGCCTTAATTAATAGCCCAAAGAATTTGCGCCACTTAATTTCAGATGACAGCTTATAGAATAAGTTTACAGCGATGACGACATTTATTACAAAATCCCGTTGATGTCTAAAGTTCACGTGCCACTCGTAATTTAAGACCAGCTGAGTTCAATAGGTTAGTCATTTGAACACTTAATATATGTACGCCTCCTGCCAAGTATAAAAGAAATGTTCAATATATTATTTTTTTTAAATATTACTATAACAGTTATCTACACTTATATGGCAAAGTTGAAAATGATTGAGTCTTACATCAGTAATATTTCGTATTTGTTATATATAATTTTGATAATGCAATGATTCGCGTATTGTTCTATATATGAATAAACAATTTTATACATTAATTGCATATTTGTCTCCAAATTTGCAGATTTATGCACAGACCTAGACCGATTGCATAGCTTTTGTACATTTCAAGATAGCGGTATACAGTGAATATACCTTAATGGCTTACCAACTGGCAAAACTCCTTGTCTGTCGCCAAAGACCATATGATATTGATAATTAAATTTTATGTTGTTCACTTGTTATCACCTCATCCTTCATATCGCCATCAAACATGAATGTTTTTTAAGTAATTTACCAATCGGTCAATATTGGTATTTGCACTGCATATTTCATAGAAATGTTTATTACGAAATACATAAAAAAATATGAATAGGTCAAAACAATTTTATTCATTCAAACAAAATTCCGGAAATACATTTTTTTGTTTATGATTACCTTGACCATCAGAAATGTTTATTCTTATTATCAATGATGAGGTTTTGATAGTTTGATGTCTAATCAGCTTGTACTTAATATATCCATCAAATATGCCTGCAAAATTTAATAGATTTTAGGATGTGATTTTCCGTATTAAATTTTCCTCGGAGTTTAGTATTTTTGTAATTTTACTTTTTCATTCATCAAAAAAATCTGTATCAAATTCATAACAAGTTATGAATGGTTCAAAATAATATCTTGTTATTAAATTAAATTTCATAAATATAGTTTCTTGTTCATGATCACCTGGATTCAATAAACAATGTGTTTGTAAGATATGTTATCAGTTAGTCTATAAAGTCAACGTAAAGGTCATCAGGACAGTAAGTAAACGTTTTAGCTACGGAAATAAGAATGTGTAATAACAGTAGCCTGTTTTAGCTTTTAAGATCAAACTCATGGATTGTTTGGCAATATTAATCACAATGAACAGTCAAAAGTTTATTATTTGCTATTAATTGTTAACAACTCAATATCATTTTGTAGTTGACAATAACAAATTGGTTACATACTAGTATGCAATCATTTATAAAGATAATTTTTTTGAAATTTATTTTTCTGATTTTGATAACCTTTTTTAAACTTGTTATCCTTTCCGAATAGGTTTGATTAAAGGTTGGTTGGCTTTCCCAAAAAGTCAGCCGAAAGATAATTTACAGGGCATGTAAATTACTTACATATTTTATTGTATCAAAGTGATCGTAAACAGAAAAATATATTTATGGAATGCATGGTTTTGAACCCATTCATATTCTATTATGAACTTTATAGGGAAAAAAATATGAATTGCTCAGTGCTAAAACTATTATGGACAGATTGGTAATTGTCTTCTAAAATATATTCATTATTGATGGAGAACTTTAGTTTACGTTGATAAGACAGCAAACGAAAAACACATATTTTAGTTGTTTGGAATGCATTGGTTATTCATAAGTTGATGATATATATTTATTAGGTATTCTTAATCTCAATAAGTATAAAATAAATTTAAGATTCAAATAATTCAAGAAATACTGTGTGGAATAAAATCGGCCGCATGCGGTATGGGTTTTCCTCATTATTGAAGGTTGCACGGTCACCTTCGGTTGATTACACCCACCTTGTTTAAACAGATAAGATATATCATAGGGAATCAATCCACATCTCCTATATTCTGATTTAAGATTTAAATAATGCAAGATATACTATATGGAATCGACCGCTGGAAAGAAACAGTAAACGAGGTCTGGAAAGACGATACAAACCGCCGGCATTTGTACTATTGGGAAGTAGGTGCTCTTCTGGTCACATCAGAACAACAGTTCATCTAATGGAATTAAAGGGAACGAGAAGCACATATAATTATAGGGTCATGACGTACCTGGCAATCGTAATCAACAATCAAGGCAACAGTAGTATACCGCTGTTACGAATTGACAAACGGTCAACTTTTGTTCAGGACTTGCAACCTTAATTTCGTAAAAGTTACACTCAAACTGACACTTGAAAAATACATCTGGTATATATAACTTAAAAACGAGAAAATCGAACAGATCATACTTTCGTTGACTAATAAACACCCAGCATTGCTACTGACCAAGTTAAACCAAAAGGTCCAAAGCATAAAAGATGCGTCTATGGCAATGTGTTTTGCATAAGTCCTTTCCAGTTATCAATAGTTTATCAACCTTAGGTTGTACGTTTAGACCATAATTTGTGAGGTGACTCATCTTTATCTGTTACTTTTTATTGTGCTATATATTTTGCTTCCGCTTTATGCTTTTGATGACGTTAATTTAAGTACTCATTTTTATTTTTTTTTTATTTTCGAACATAATACTTTGAATAACAGATAAATACAACTTGTACTGTCAGCTGTCAACATATTTTCTATTCAACAATATTACCCGTTAATTAAAAAAAAAATGCCATTTGAATCAGATCACGTGACTCAGAACTGTGAAAAATAACAGATTTTTCTGGTATATATTCTGTAACGCAAGCAGAAGAAGTCATTCTGCAATCTTCTCTCAATAAGATTGCTCAATTAAATTTAGAAATTATGAATAATTCAAATTTAAACATTTATTATTGGAACAGAGGAGAAACAGAAAGAGTCAACCGATATTCTTTCTCAAGCGAGGGTGATGAATTGTTGACACCGTCTTTATGTACAAGTAAAAATGAAAGTAACCACATTGACAGTAATGCATCTATTGCACAGGTATGTTGTCTTATTTAATAACAATACAGTTAAATTATGGAGAGGAATCTTATGATTTATATAAGAATGAAAACAGTATATATAAAAGGCGAATAAATTTGTTTATCATATACTTGTATGAAATAATACTTAATTTTTACAGTTCAATAACATTTAAAAATATTAAAAGGCTATGAAAGGATTACAAGGTTTATTAACCAGATTCCTACAGATTTCCTTAGCGGGCTGATAAAGGCACCTTTATTAACTGCTTCCGGAATGTTATCGCATGCCTTTCCGTTATTGTCCGTGGGGTTTATCACATGGAACTTCGGGTATTTCCGGAAAGTTGTTTGTAAACATGGCAGACGACACGGACACTGCTGCTTTTGTTCAATCGTTGAAAAACGATAATACAGTTAGAAAAACTACGAGTGACATGAGACTTTTCAACAGATGGTTAAGATCCAATAACGAGATGAGGTTAGCGGAAGAAATTCCTGTTACGGAACTTGATAAATGTTTGGCTCGTTTCTTCATGACAGTGAAAAAAGACGACGAGTCTAACTACGAACCTCAATCTGTCAGATCAATGCAGAGCAGCATATCAAGATATCTAACAGAGAAATGTGCAATAAATATAATGGTTGACAAAGAATTTCACCACTCTAGAGATGTGATGTCTGCCAAACTGAAACAGCTGAAATCCATGGGAATGGGAGCCAAAAAAAGGAAAGCAGACCCCTTCACAGCTGAGGAAGTTAATTTACTATACGAAAAAGAGCTGCTTGGTGCAGGTAACAATTCTTTGCATAATTATTTTTTTGTTATTGGTGTTTTAAATAGCTTTGTCTTGTTATTTGGCCCTTTGTGAGGTCACAATTTTCTCTACAAAATAAACACATTGGTATGATGTAATTAAAAAAATAATTTGACAATACCTTGAATTATCTTCACCTGATTTTGTACAGTCATAAGAATGTATATTATTTTAACCTTATTGTATACACAAGTCTAAATCAAATATTTTTTACTCAAACAAATTCCTTAAATTTATTTGCAGGAAATCCTCAATCTCTAGTCAGAACTGTTTGGATGAATAACACTCTACATTTTGGTTTACGCTCCCGGGAAGAACACACAACCTTAAGATGGGGAGACATCCAAATGAAGGCAACTACGGACGGGGGGCAGTATCTCGAACATACTGAGAGGATAACCAAAACAAGAAATGGTGCTAACTTGGACACCCGTGCCTTTCAGGCCAAGATGTTTGCTGACACAGGTAATGTTTCAGGAAAAGTTTTATAGGGGGGACAAGATTCAAAATAATTATTTCATTTTTTAATTGAATTACAGAAAAAGTAAATTAAAAAACGCAAAACATAGTATACATGTAGTGTAAATATGTATTAAACAAGATATCAAGATATTGCCATCACAAAATAACAGCCAGATATCATATATTACAAGTGTAGCTACATGTACATGTATATATATATTATATTGTAAACATGCGTATAATAATGACATTTAAACAATCAATATTTAACTGGTTTATCTTCTTTCAGGTAATCCTAGATGTCCTATACAGACATATAAACAGTTTCTTAGAAGAAGACCAGAAGATATGGTTGCAGATGATTGTCCCTTTTATTTGGGGTTTTCCAGGCAAATTAAGGATGACGGGGTCTGGTTTTCAAGACAAGCTTTAGGAAAGAACACTCTAAGTTCTTTTGTTAAAAAAATGTGTGAAGACGGTGGTATTCAGGGTAGAAAAACTAATCATAGTGTCAGAAAAACTACTATCACTGCCTTGGTACATGAGGACATACCAGATACACGCATAATGCAGTTGAGTGGACATAAAAATGTTCAATCCATAAACTCCTATAGCTCAGCATCAATTGAACAACAGAAGGAAATGTCTAATATTTTGAGTAAAATTGGTACAGGGAAAATAACTTCGGATAAAAACCCAAGGCCTGTGGATGATAACAACAATGATATACCATCAGATGATGATGCAGAACTTTTGTCTGCTTCCCAAGAAGCCGAACTTTCTTTTGTATTGAAAGATATTTCAAATTTTGAATCTAATTCTAAACCAGTTTCAGCAACAACAACTACAGGAATAAATGAAATGCCAGAAATAGTACATGAAAATCACAAAGGAAAAGCAATGCATATGTTTGCAGGGGCAACTATTACGGGAAATGTGACAATTAATTTTTCCAACTAAGAACATTAATATACAAGTCATGTAATTGTTTTCATACATTTATGTCACTCTGATGCTTGTTATATCATTTAATAACAACAATTAAAGTTCAGAAATTTGTATTTGGTTAATTATAAATTATCAAAGAAAAACAAAATTTTAATGGTGTTTGTCTGTATTTCTTCTGTTGAAGTATATGATAAAAAGATAATTACATGTCATTTTTCATATCATACCCTTTATCGGCCCTCGGTCATGATATCATCCCTCGAGCCTACGGCTCTTGGGCTGATATCATGACCTAGGGCCGATAAAGGGTATGATATGAAAAATGCCATGTAATAATCTATATGTATCAATATTCAATGCAAATGTATTCCATAATAAGCAAAGCAACAGCTCAGTTTTATGTGTTGAAAATTTTCAATATTGATAATGATACTTACTAATATCATCATTATTTTTTAATATTTATCCTTTTCTCTTTATTTCCTAATATATCTTTCATTTCATTTTCTATAATATTTCTTATTATTTATTGCAGGTTCAGTTCTCGTTAGGCAGATCTATCAAGAATATATTATGTACAAGTATTACCAAGAAGCCATCGCACTCGTACATCGCTATGATTTCAATGGCAATACTGAGTAAACCAAACAAGAAAATGTTACTCAATGATATATATCAGTACATAATGGATAGTTTTCCCTTCTACAATAACAAAGAAAAAGCATGGAGAAACAGCATACGACATAATCTGTCTCTAAACGAGTGTTTCGTGAAATGTGGTAGGTCCAATAACGGAAAAGGCAATTATTGGTCTATTCACATAACATGTACGGAGGATTTTGCAAAAGGAGATTTCAGACGTCGAAATGCAAGGCGAAGAGCAAGAAAAGGTTCTGTTAAAACTGTCGATCGCTCATCTTATCAATTCTACACACGAAATAATAATGGATATGTACCTATGACATCATCGCCAATTGCATTCTATCCTTACTTAATGAAAGGATCCTTTATGCATACAAAACCTCACAACTCACCTCAAATTCCTCAGTCTACATTCGAAATGACAAGGACGCAATTTCCAGCAACCGTACAGTCATTCAGAAGCGATTCACTATTTCCGGTTTCGCAATCGTTATTAGGAGGGCAATCATTCATTACACCATCCACATACTGTACATCGTCATCATTCAAACCGAGCTCGAATTCAGCTTTTTATTCATCTTGTCAGATACAGAAAGAGTTTTCTGCTTGGTGATTTAAACTTGTCCCACATTACCAAGTGTGGGTTTAAGAGTTAGCTGCTTTTGAATAATTTAACATTATCAATGAAGTGTTTGGCTGAACTTAGTAAATATACTAGACACTTTATATACGTCAGCAGCGTTGACTAACATTATCGTTTTGACGAACTAGGGACTATTTGTTTTGAAATGATACCTGCAAACTGCACCGTGAAAGGACTTAAATATACGTGAGAAATTAGGCTAAAGTGACAGTTTATGTATAGAATTCTTGAATTTGTAGTCAATAAGTAGTATTGCCATTTTGCTGTTATCAAGACTGACACTCTGGTACTTGACACTGATCTTACAACTGTATATAAAATTATTAAAAATAATTTATAATATTTGAATTTTTGCTCGGTTTATTTTTGTTTCTTCTGAGTCTTTCCTTGTTTTTTAGGTCATGGCATTATCAGTTCCTTATCGACTCATGAGTTTAGTTATTCCTTTCGTATCTTTTGGCTCTCTTTTGATGCCCATGCACTGCATCTGATCTTAATTGAATTAACTTCAATTAACTCATTAATAGTTTGCCCTTATTTATACAAATTAGGATCATTTAAAAGTGCAATTTAAAATGTTACTGTTAAGAGTTGACATGGAGAGGTGATTTCAAAAGTACATACACTTATTTCGTGTACTGATATAAGTAGTTATGAATAGATTTTTTTTTGGGGGGGGGATTTTTATTTATTTATAGCTTTTAATGATCAAAACAAAAAATTTCTACAAATGATTGAAAGATACGTCTAGTGTGAACCAATTTATAATTGTCTATAACACAATTATGTATTTTCTGATGAAATAATAAAAGACAGCATTTATTTTTATCTTAAAAGCTGCTAAGGTTACTGTCATTACACATTATTATTTATGAAGCATACAGGTTCACACATTGTCGTTGTAACCTTTTCTTTGTCTATATAAACTAACTGATAACAGTACATACTATTACATTGCTTACAGTAATAAAGGTGATAATAATCGGAAAAATATATTTATGACATTAAGTTTTATAGACAAATATTATCTTGACCCATTTCTAGCTTGTTATGAATTTTACAGATAATATTTCTTTAAAAAGTTCGGTGCTTAATATTGATTTGAAACTGCCTATTAATTCTTTGATAAATTTACCGGGGATGTTTAGTACAAATAAAAACAAATATAAATGTGGGATGTTTGCGAATGAGACAACTAGTCAAACGATACTAAATGATACAGACATTAACATTGCATACATATTTAGATTTAGCAGACACAAATATTTATCTTACCTCCCTATAGATTTATGGGGATATGATTGGTTAACGGACTACACGTGGTGACTACATATATTTGGTAAAGGGTGCCCTAACCGATACATTGTAAGTTACCATATAAGGCAGATAAGGTAAGCAACCATATGGGATTAGTAAGGAGTAACTTCCATTTCAAAACAACCAAGAAATCTCAATGGTTGAAACAGACGAAGAAACTGATAACGAATGATTGCAATACATTCATAAAATAGATTTAAAGCTAACTCGTTGTTTTTGTTGTTTTTTTCTTTTTATATAGACAAATGGAAGTCAGTTCTTAAACATGTTAAAAATAAGTATTGAAGACTTAATAACTTTGATCGGCCAATAGTATAAATACCACATGCGAAGACAGTCAATAAGATAATTACACGGTGTGCTAGTGACCTAATACGATATATATGAGGGCTTCGCTCACACACCACATGAAATTTACTGACCCCATATATATCGTCATTTATATCGGATTAGGTCACTAGCACACCGTGAAATTTATCTTACCGACTATCTTTACATGGGGTATTTTGACTAACGGCATATTAAAGTGAGTAAGTCTTCAATACTTAGTGCTAAGATCCTACTTCGATTTTTCTATATAGAAAACAAATGCAACAATAACAACTTTTTAGCTTAAAATTTGTTTTATGAATTTATTTCAATCGTTCATTACATGTATCAATTTCCTCGACTGTTGAATCCTTTCAGATTTCTATTTTTTTTATTGTGAAAGGGAAGTAACTCCGTTATGTGGCCAATAACAACTTGTTAGCTTTAATTATGTTTTGTGAACTTATTTCAATCTTCCATTATCAATCTGTTAATTTCTTTCACATTTTCCCTCAACACCGTGTTGTTTTAAAAAAGGGTTGTGGCATTTTTTTCTTTTTGAAAGGGAGGTAACTCCTTACTAACACCATATGGTAACTAACCATGTATGGTAACTAGTCCTATATTTTTTAAGTCACCCTATATCAAAAATACATAGTCACCACGTCTAGTGCTTTAACCAATTATATCTATATTAATCTTTAGGAAGTAAAAGAGGGACGAAAGATACCAAAGGGACAGTCAAACTTATAAATCTAAAACAAACTGACAACGCCATGGCTAAAAATGAAAAAAAAACAAACACCAGCACACATGACACAACATTGAAAACTAAAGAATAAACAATTAGAACCCCACCAAAAACTAGGGGTGATCTCAGGTGCTCCGGAAGGGTAAGCAGATCCTGCTCCACATGTGGCACCCGTCGTGTTGCTTATGTGATAACAAATCCCATAAATAGTCTAATTCGGTAGGTCACATTCATGAAAGGGAAGAGGATTGTATTTACGACGTAAGGAACATATCCGATATCATTTGTGAAACAGTTATTCCATAACGGTCAACCAACTCGTGATGGCGTCCGTAAAATTTACAAAGGAATGATTTCAACTGCACCATTTGGAACTCTTGGTTTAATAGCTTCCTTGTGAGCAGCAACCCTCTATCAAGAAAATCATGATAGGAAATGCAAGCACGGGAATATCGTATCAATTGGGAGATAAATACCTCGTATGCAGGTGCTGCTGGAATGTTGCTACTTAGAAATGGAAAGTTCACAATTGGAAAGCTGAAATCATCTCTTTTGTCGTAATGTTTTTTTTTCAACCGACCATCATTGTCAATTTATAGATGTAAGTCAAGTTATGAGGCCGACTTAACTGTATTTGTAGTACCCTTTATCTCTAGCTCGATGGGATAGATGCGTTCCACATAGTCACCAAATTTTGAATTATTTAGTGAAAGAACATCATCTATATAGCGGAAAGTAGAGTTAAAGGATATTGCTAACTTCTTATCTTTCTTCCTGAGAAGTTCCTGCATGAAGTCAGCCTCATAATAATAAAGAAACAAGTCGGCAAGTAGAGGGGCACAGTTTGTTTTCATTGGAATGCCGACAGTCTGTTGAAAAACACGTCCTCCGAACGTAACAAATATGTTGTCAATCAAGAAATCCAGCATCTTGATAATATCAGTGTCAGAGAATTTTTTGTTTGAATCAGAGTGATCCTTTTCAAAGAAGGATTTATCCCTCCCTAATACAAGATACTTGTATCTACGTTGGCCATTCCTTTTTATGAAGCAAAGCAATACCAACTCTTTCAATTTGTCTCTTAGTTTGGAATTTGGAATACTTGTGTAAAGAGTAGAAAAAGTCAAATGTTTTAATACTGTTACAAGATGAAAGAGAGTTAGATTGTATGTACTCTAAAAGATAGATAACATATAATATATATAATGTATAAATAACCAATGAATTCCAAATAACTTAATGGGTTGTTTGCGATTATCTTAAACCATATGTTAAATTCTATAACCTGTATTTGGTATTGAATTGTTTACGTGATTCAGAACTTACCAACTGAGAAAGACCCTTCAATATTGAATAATATGTGTTGTCTTATCAACAGAAACATCCTAAACTAACTTTCTCCGTCAAATATGAATATATCTTAATACACAATTACAAATATGTCCCTTATAGTATTTGCACTGATTAAATCATAGAAATTTTTACAATAAAGTTCATAATAAAATATGAATGGATTCAACACAATATTTTTCATTCAAACAACATTCCATAAATATATTTTTCTGTTTACGATCATCTTTATATACAATTAACAATGTAAGTAATTTGCAAGCCCTATTAATGAAAATGACCTTTCGACAAATACTAGGTTTTTGGGGGTAATGAATATGCGCACACTAAAAAGTAATGATTTAATGTTACTCTTAACTAATATTACTTGGCAGTGACCGACCAACGGCAGTATTTTATAAGTACATTAAACCATATAGAAAGTAAGATGGCAATTTCTTAACTTGCTTGTAGTGCGGTGACTGAAGGCAGATTTTTTTTAATTTAATCTCCCCACCGAACACACACCTGTATAATATATCATTGGAAAGAGGAAATCGTGTACTATAATAATATGCCTGTCGTCAGGACTTGATATGGTCACATTTTTTTTAATTGAGGTCAAAGGTCATATGTAAAAATCTGTGAAAATTTGGGAGGGTTTCAATTTTGACATTTTTTTCTATTTCTATACTCTACCTAAATACAAATGATGCTGTTTTGGCTTTAGTAATGTTTGTTATTATACATAAAACCTTAATCATTGAGATTTTTTTATTAAAAAAAATCATAAAACGACGTTTTATAAACAAAACTTCAAAAATCAAGTTTTCAACCTATCAAATGTTTAGAGCACCTTAACCTAATGAAAAATTTTAATTTCAGGTACTGTGGATTCATTTATTTTCGTGGGTATCAATTTTCGTGGATGGAGAAAAAAAGACGTTTCGTGGTATACGTACATTCGTGGATCGCTGATTACAAAAAAAAATCAGATACGTAATTCGTGGAATTCTTTTTGATTTACGAGATCATATAACCTCCTTGGTTTGATCAATAATAAAACAAACAAAAAAGAAGGAATTCATTGAAAAAGTTTTGAATTGTCAAAATCCTCGCTTGGTCATTCTAGGTTAAAGTGTTCATTGATAACTGCTATTACAATAATGGACAGAGACAACTAATTATTTGTCTGTTTTACAATTTATAAATTCTTGTCGGAATTCTATAAGGCATTCAAAACTTTATGATTGAAAGCTCATTTCCCTAATCACGATATAATAAACAGTCATGTAAGTATAAGGTGTGAAAATAAATGTTCCTGTCATAAACAATATTACCTACGGGCAATATCCCCGTACGTAATCCTATTGATTTTAAATCCCTAGTAAACCAAACTATGACACGGTAATTAATAATTATGTCACCCGATCGACAATGTCGGGTGACATATTGCTATTCCTCTGTTTCTTTTTCACTATTATTATTATTATTATTATTATGTCACCCTGACTGAGGTCGGGTGACATATTGTTATTGTACGATTCTTTTTTTTATTATTATTATTCCACACTTTTTTGTCCAGACTATTTCTGAGAATAGGATGGACCAATTGTTATGGAACTTTACCAAAATGTTAAAGACCATGTGCAGAAGTGCAGTCGAGGGTTGGCATATCCAACATGGCTGCCGTTGTCAAGGAAACAGAAAGAATGTAAAAATGTAATAGAACATTCTAGAACATTGGTGTTAAAGTAAATCTACGACCATTAAATGTTATATAATGGTATTATATTATGGCGAGCACAATATAAAGCAGCAGTATGACTTTGGAATTTTCAAATGTTGCCATGGAAACTGTGCAAAAAAAGCAAAATTTTGAAAATTCTTCAAAAATGTATGAAACGTTACAGAAATGTTAACTTGTTAATCTAGATGCGGCATTCAAGGAATTTCCAAAATGGCTGCCGTTACCATGGCTGCTGTTTTGTGGCAATTGGTGGACCAGGGTGACATCCGCTATTGCTTGCAATGGCAATTCTAGTTATTATTATTATTCTTCCACCTAGTTTTGTCCGGCAGTTTTCTCAGAGCCAAAGGAACCAATCTGAATGATGGTGCACTATAACAAGGAACCCTGACTTTCCAGTTGCAGTGCAACTTTGGAACTAAAAAATGGCTGCCATCACCATGGAAACCGAAAAATAATGGAAAATTCCAGTTTTTGGTTTTGATGAATTATTTGGAAATGCTTTAACTTAGAATCATTATATTTTGATACAATGTAGGTGCCGGGCATATACTGGTTTTGAATGATTTTGGCAATCATTGGAACTGCTATGTTGCCATGGATACTACACCAAAAATTTCAAAAATATGGAAATGCTCCAAATTTTATAAAACTTCACAGTAATGATGAGCAACATTGGTAGATGTGGAATTTGGTGTTGCAATATCGAAAATGTCTGCCGTTACCATGGAAACAATGCAAAACAGGTCAAAATGGTCCAAAAACCTTAAAGTGGCATTTACTTTCTTAAAATGGTAGGTCAAATTTAACGAAACTTTGATGGTATGGTCCCTCCCATGTACCAATGTGGTATATGCCATTAAATTTTGGGAATGGTCTCTGTTGCCATAGGAACCATCACAAATGTGAAAAATTTCAAAAATTTCAAAATGCTTCAAAATTGATGAAACTTCATTTCATTGTAGACTGTCAAGTCTGCATGAGACTTTTGAAGTTGGAATTTCCAAAATGGCTACCGTTGCCATGGAAATTGGAAAAATGTCAAAAATTCCCAAAATGCTTTGAACTTAATGAAACTTGATATTATTGTTACCTGACAAGTAAAGATGAGACTTTTGACTTTGAAATTTTCAAAATGGCTGCCGTTGCCATGGAAACAGCAGAAATGTGAATTTTTAAAAATGCTTTGAATGTACTGAAAATTTACAGAAAAATGTATTGCCATGCATATATGTGCATTCACTGTTAAACAATTTTTAAATGGCTGCCGCTTAGTGGCAATTGGGGGAAGGGTGACATCCGCTATTGCTTGCAATGGCAATTCTAGTTTACAGTTATTTTCCGTGAACAGTGTTAATCAATTTTAGAAAGTAAATTATCACTGATATTCGATATATTTATTATGGCACCCTCAACGGAGTTTTATGGCACCCTCAACGGAGTTGGGGTGACGTATTGTTATTCTACGTTTCTTTTTTTTCTTATTATTATGTCACCCGATCGACAATGTCGGGTGACATATTGCTTTTCCTCTGTTTCTTTTTCCGTATTATTATTATTATTATTTTTCTTCCACCTAATTTTGTCCGCTCGCTTTCTCAGAGCCAAAGAAACCAATCTGAATGATGGTGCACTATAACAAGGAACCCTGACTTTCCTGTTGCTTTTTAATATTGGCACTAAAATAATGGCTGCCATCACCATGGAAACGGAAAAATGGTGAAAAAATATAATTTTGGAGTTCCTTGAATTATTTGAGGATGCTTAAGCTTAAAATCTTTAGATTTTGATACAATGTAGGTGCCCACTATATACTGCTTTGGGATGATTTTGGCAATCATTGGAACTGCTATGTTGCCATGGATACTACACCAAAAATTTCCAAAATATGGAAATGCTCCAAATTTTATAAAACTTCACAGTAACGATGAGCAACATTGGTAGAGGTGGAATTTGGCGTTGGAATTACCAAAATGTCTGCCGTTACCATGGAAACAATGCGAAACAGGTAAAAATGGTCCAAAAACCTTCAAGTGGCATTTACTTTCTTAAAATGGTAGGTCAAATTGATCTAAACTTTGATGGTATGGTCCCTCCCATGTACCAATGTGGTATATGCCATTAAATTTTGGGAATGGTCTCTGTTGCCATAGGAACCATCACAAATGTCAAAAATTTCAAAAATTTCTAAATGCTTCAAATTTGATGAAACTTTATAGGATTGTAGACTGTCAAGTCTGCATGAGACTTTTGAAGTTGGAATTTCCAAAATGGCTACCGTTGCCATGGGAACTGAAAAAATGTCAAATATTTTCGAAATGCTCCAAACTTAATGAAACTTAATATTATTGTAAACTGGCATGTATAGATGAGACTTTTGACTTTGGAATTTTCAAAATGGCTGCCGTTGCCATGGAAACGGTAAAAATATGAAATACTTTAAAATGCTCTCAATATACTGAAAATTTACAAAAAGATGAATAGCCATACATATTTGTGCATTTACTGACACTGTTAAACAAGTTTGAAATGGCTGCCGCTTAGTGGCAATAGGGGGAAGGGTGACATCCGCTATTGCTTGCAATGGCAATTCTAGTTATTATTATTTTTCTTGCAACACATTTTGTCCAGGCGATTTGTCGAAATCCAAAAGACCAAAGTTGATGGAACTTTACTATAATAAGGACCCCCATGTGCAGAGTTGCAGGAAGCATGGAATGGTTCAAGATGGCTGCCGTTACCATGGAAACAGAACAAATGTGAAAAAATACAGTTTTTATTTTTGGTGAACTGTTTGGATATGCTTTTACTCAGAATCATTATATTTTAATACAAAGGAGGTGCCCACTATATGCAGGTGTTGGGTGATTTTGGCACTCATTGGAACTACTATGTTGCCATGCATATGGAAACTACACCAAAAATTTCAAAAATATCAAAATGCTCCAAACTTCATGAAACTTCACAGTAACGATGAGCAACATTGGAAGATGTGGTATTTGGAGTTGGAATTTCTAAAATATCTGTTGTTACCATGGAAACAATGCAAAAAGGTCAAAAAAATAAAAATGCTGCAAACTGGATGAAACTTTACAGAAATAGTGACTGACATGTGCAGAGTTGCATTTTGAAGTTGGAATTTCCAAAATGGCCGCCGTAACCATGGAAACAGCAAAATTGTCCAAAATTTCAAAATGTTCCAAATTTTGCAAAAATGATTACTTCCAGGTGTAGATGCACTCTTTGACTTTAGAATTTCCAAAATGGCTGCCGCTCGCCTGGCAATGGGGGGACGAGGGTGCCATCCGTTATTGCTAGCAATTACAAATCTAGTTCTTGATTTAATTAAAATACTTGTATCTTCTTTCAATAAAAAAACACGTGTTATGTTACTGTACAATGTTTATCGCTAGTCAACACTATTCTAGAACTGCATAACATAACCGGAAATAAACACCCGACTCCATACACATTTCTCGGGATTATTCTTCGTTGAATTCTTAAATTCGTGGTTCGCTGTGACCCACGAAACCCACGAAAATTGGTATACCACGAATAAAAATGAATCCACAGTAAACATCAAGTGTCATGCAGGACATTACTTTAAAATTATTTTTTAAACTATCATATTGGGTGAGGTATCAAACCAAAACAATAGAACACTACCGTTAAATATGACCTCAAATTGAATTTGCGGATACTTCAGTTTTTTTTAAGACTACTCGCTGCTTTTGGTTCTTTTTTCACAATTATGACTGCTTTCATAGTATTATCTGTTTTGTATATTTTACTCTGGTTAATATCTATTACATTATAGGTTTTGTACCTATATCCCCCCTTTTTTTCCTTTCAACGTACCACAAACTTCAAAAGTATTCCATATAAATAAAAGAAGATGTGATATGATTGCAAATGAGACAACTCTCAAATTGAGACCAAATAAGACATAAATTAACAATTATAGGTCCCGTACGGGCTTCAACAATCAGTAAAATTCATACTGCATAGTCTTCAATTCCCGAAATGAATAATGTAAAACAAACGAAAAATCTAACGGCCTGATTAATGTACAAAATAAATAAGAAAGAAACAAATATAGTATATAGAAACAAACGACAAACACTGCATTACCGTCTCGTGACTTGAAACAGACACATACAGAATGCGGCGGGGTTTAATTTTTTAAAGGGCGCGCCAACACACCCTAACCTGGGGGCTGGGACCGTGTGTACTAGTGCAACAAGCTTTATACCAAATCAACTGTTCATCTTCTTTTTCATCAACCGGCACAAAACATGTTTTAATATTTCTACACATTTCACTCATGGCCACAGGTCTGCACATGAAAGGTTCTGCTCAAAGCAAACACGTTATTTTGAATTTTTCTTTACAAGTACAGACATGGTATTGTAGGAAGTCCGAAGACATTTGTTCCTTAAAAAATACCAGCTTCAAACCATCCCTATCAATTCATCCAAGATTTAACAGAGATCTAAAAGGGGATTTAGGAAGGTGTGATGACATCCATGCATATGCTTGTCTGCAAAGATGCTGGGGATACATTATACGAGACGTACACACTATCTTGAATGAGCTCAATTTCATGGTTAGCAACACATTAGATAGCGTCGCACTTTACTTTAAGAAGCATAAAATCCATTGGCATTCAATGTTTCAACAAGGTGTTTTGAACCAAACTCATGGTACATTTTTAAAGCCAATCCTAAATGAAAAGGAGTAAAAACAAATTGGTCACACAAACGATTGACTCAACAATTGCTTAGCATTTACGCAATTTCTCTGGTGCCATTTCCTGAGAATAGTCTTGGCTGTATGCAGTTTCATCGAGTAACCATAAAATGAATTGCAATAAATACGAAGGCATTGACTGAATTGAAGAAGGAAGAGACAGTTCATCCGAAGTTGGGTATTCTTCTGTAGAGTTTCGATGCCTTTTCTAAGAACACTTGCAACGGAATGAAATATCTATCCGTTAAATGTGTCTTTTACAGTTGACATTGAGATTTTGAGGTCAGTTTTCAATTGACTAGCAGCTGATATGGCATCTCAAATAGTTATTTTTCAACTAAATATTATGTTATATTTGCCTTGAACTTATTGAAGTTGTTTGACAACCGAACTTCTATAGAAATCAATGAGTATAGACTTGTATTTTACAAGTAGAATATTTAAATTTGAATCAGCCGGAAGAAAAGATCTATATTTATCAAGTAACGGTGTCATGAGGAATGACCATTAAATCGTTGTCAATAGCCAAAATAAAATTAGTAAAAGCAGTATCGTGATCTGAGATATCTGCTTCCACGCGTTTTGATTTTTTTTTTTTTTTTCGTTTTTAGCAAATAATTTGTTATGCAACCAAAATGACAGAGTGCTTGGAGTTTAAAAGATGGACGGGAAACTATTTCAACTTTAACTTTATCTGACACGGATAAAACATTCTTAATACGCTCATCTGATTCAAACTTGAGTAGTTTTTGATCTTTCTAAAATGTTTTGTTGCAAAAAAATATACAAGCGCTCCAGTTGAATTCTAGAACGCGTACAAATACCCGAAACTGAGGGACAACAGTCCGATAATTGCATGTCGTCATTAAATAACAGATTAGAAGCTTCCTCGCTCTTAAAGGGGGAACAAATATGTTTACTTTTGTAACTTTTGTAGCATGAACGATGATAAATTGCATGCACGGTGTTCGTCAAATTAACAGCTATCGCATCATGGAAAGATTTTGATGTTCACCTCATCCAGGCTTTTATTCAATGCAGATACAAAAATTGACTTCCCTATACTGGTAAATTGACTCAAAATTTCAGTCGAGGTTTTTTTTGGCATATTAAGCACTGCATAAAATTTGTCTTTGGAATTAGTGGAGCAAGTTGCAACGGACTTGACATAACACGGAATATTTACTGAAACTATCCGTCAATTATTTTGATTTTACAATAAGACTTTTCTGACAAAGTATATTTGATGTTTTATAACAAAAAATCATAGAATATAAACATATACAAACAAAGTAAGTGGCATATATCAGTGCACTTTAATTGAAAATATGTGTATATAATAGCGAAAAAGGTAGTAATTTTATATATCAGTTGAGAGCAAATTATTGACTAACACACAAAATGTGACGGAAGGCAAGTGATTAAGTTCCGTGTTGAAACTGAATTTTTTACGCCATTCTTTTTCCATTGATTTCTTAAGGTTTTTTACATATTTTAGTTCCGAAATTTTTATCTCTTATTAGTTTTATGAAATACTATATGCTTAAAATATTATAGGATACTTTTTATTACTACTATGAAGAATAAACTAAAGTTTGTATCTGAATTTGCAATTAAAATTACCTCAATTTTAATCAGTCCAAACTTCGCAAATTTTATAGATTAAAAGAAAATAAAATACTGAATAGAATATTTTGACATATGAAAATAGCTTCAGGAAAAACTATTTCAATTAAATGTAAGCAAACATACACAATTTTTCATTATGAAAAAGGGGGGGTTGAAACTCTTCAATATACCACTAGTCATTAAAACGACTTTTTAGAAAAATGTGACCTTACGAAATTCTGACGACAGGGCAAAAACTAAAGAAGACATATTTGTCTTTAAGTTAAGACCATTTTTAGCCGTGTGTTATTTGGGGAGATTAAACTCCCGATCTAGACGACTTTTTACACTTCTGTCACCGCACTATTGGTTTGTCAATAATTTTGTGGAAAATACAAAAATGTGTTATGAATCAAACCATTGTGTTTTTTATTAGGAAAAACAAGTCCCATGAACCTTGCTTATTTTCTGAAAGCACTTGAAATAAGCTACCTTCTGATATTTGCTTTTTGAATTCAGTCGTTTTGGTTTTGGTCTTTCCCACAAATTTGTGTTTTTCGTGTGTCATCTATACAAAATTTGAAAAAGAATAAAGAAACATGATATAGATTTAGTTTTTGTAAATTATCGAAACGTTCTATCGATATGAATGCAGACCTCTATCTAATTCAATAGATCTCAAAAGTAAATTTATTTTCAATATATAGCTGGATATAAAATATCTAAAGATTGTCCACCTATGTGGTTCAATTAATGTCTTTTTAACTTATACAGTTTTATGTCCAATTCAAACCTGGCTAATCCTTGAAATTTTCGTACATTTAGGTGTTTGAATTTGTCTGAGACAACAGACTATCGCTTACACCACAGGCTAAGTAGAGTTTTTCTTTGAAGAGCTCTAGTTTTATTGGTACAAAAGAGGACTTATTAACAATGATTAACGCTTCGGATTTGAAACGTTATAACTGTCTATCTTCTATATAGCAGTTCCAAAAGTCTCAATAAGTACAACGAATTATCCAAGGACCTTTAGTAATTTTATTGTCACTGAGTGTATATACTATTATTAAACCCTACACCATAAATAACAATAATGAATACGCATTACATAGACAACACATACCAACATAAAACAAAATTATAGACAAAGGGGAATAAATCAAATATATTCCAATGCTATTACTTCTCTATATTATACTCAAATGAAATGCACATCTTAGGTCCGAGAACACAATTAATTCGTAGTGCATTTCTTTTAGAACATAAATGAAAATTAAAAAAATCCCACCTGCGCTTTCTCAATGAAATTTTTACAGTGTGTTGTACTACTTTTGGGACAAGTTATATCAAAATTATAGAAAACTTCATCGCCTCTAACTCAAAATATGGACAATTTTGTGTTTAGGGTGTCTTGAAATCTTTTGACAGCTTCCGAAGTGCTAATTTTTAACCTTTTTCAGCTGGACCAAATCACTACTTTCCTGTAAAATTCTGGACCCAAATTTTTTTACAGTGTAATTTCACCCCACTACTTACAATTTGAGGCATTAAACATGGAGAAATAAATTTGGAAGGGGTTTAAAAATTATTGGCAAGTAACCCACTGTTAACAATAGGGACTATATTCGTGAACAACGAAAATCAAGGGACGACAATTGTGGTCTCGGACCTAATAGGATAGAAAGAGTTGACAAATCTTAAAAAAACTTGGTATGACCAAAGCTTAATAAATTATAACACTGCTTGCAAAGTTTCATAACAATAGGATATATATTATAGACAATATGTTAAATTCTATACTCATCTTTGCGTGTTAAATTTTGACGTTAAAATTGAATAATTTCAACTATCAACATTTTGGGCTTTGAAAATTAAAATATTGCCAAAAAATACTTTTTAAATGCTCTAATATATCATTTATTATGTACTTAAAGCAATAGAGTACTCATTTGATTTATCAGACTTAGCATAATTATTCAAAAGTCAAATTTATATCAGCCTGGGCCTAAAAATTGAGGTTTTTCAATGAAAGGGGGCCTTACATGAAGATGTAATTTTTTCCAGCAATTTTAAATTTGTGAAGCTTTTTGGTTATAAATAATCCTTACATATGTATTGAATGTACTTTAAATGGAAAGAAAAGTTACAAATAACACATCATATTAGTTTAAAAGGGTCTTAAGCCAAGTAAGACTGGAAAAAAATAAGGGTCAATTTAGGCCGTGCCACATATTTACATTAAAAAATGCATATTGAGGCTATAAGAAATAAAAAATTGTGTCTTTTTTATCATTTCTATACTCATGTGACATGATACAACAAATCTGAGCACAGAAAGACTCTTGCAATTAACTTTTCTTACAGACAGTATGGTCTGATACAAAGAATTTTGCCTTTTTAATGAAAAACTTGAATGCAATTTTAGTCTCAACAGGCTTATATTTAAACCACTTGCTATCCTACAGAAGAAAAGAAAGATATTATGTGAGATGGAACAGGTACAATAGACATTGTAAAGTGCTTTTGATACAAATTTAGTGAGCTCTTGATTGTGGACTTCAAATTTTATGTACCAAGAACCCCACTTTTGACTTCATCCAAACAGGGCGTTAGACAAGGGTCATTTATACAACACATTTTGTACATATTGTCTGAGATAATCTTCTTTTCTGTAGATTCTGAGTTCATAAACAAGTAAAAGAACTAGATAAAGGCATAGAAACACAAGTATTGACACATGAAAACCTTTCAGATAGAAAGTCAGGATGCCATGTTTGCATCAATATTGAAAAAGCCTTAAAATGCCTATTTTGACCATAAAATGCTAAAATTTGTCATTTTTGAAGAAATTCTATAAAATAAAAGTTTAAATCCTTTAGTTTCATGCTATTTGACAAATTGACACCACCAAATCATTTAGGGAAGTTGCCAAAGTACAGATTCTATATTTACAGACTTCACCTCTTAGGTCCGAGAACACAATTAATTCGTAGTGCATTTCTTTTAGAACATAAATGAAAATTAAAAAAATCCCACCTGCGCTTTCTCAATGAAATTTTTACAGTGTGTTGTACTACTTTTGGGACAAGTTATATCAAAATTATAGAAAACTTCATCGCCTCTAACTCAAAATATGGACAATTTTGTGTTTAGGGTGTCTTGAAATCTTTTGACAGCTTCCGAAGTGCTAATTTTTAACCTTTTTCAGCTGGACCAAATCACTACTTTCCTGTAAAATTCTGGACCCAAATTTTTTTACAGTGTAATTTCACCCCACTACTTACAATTTGAGGCATTAAACATGGAGAAATAAATTTGGAAGGGGTTTAAAAATTATTGGCAAGTAACCCACTGTTAACAATAGGGACTATATTCGTGAACAACGAAAATCAAGGGACGACAATTGTGGTCTCGGACCTAATATAAAGTCTCATAATCATGAGCTATAAAGTATTACAAGTAAGCACTTCCGATCTCAATTTAAATCTTCCGACATATTAATTTAAATGCAGTACATTGCAGTTTCCAGTGAAATTACATAAACACTATACAGTACCAAAAAAGAGAAGACAATCACAAACTCAAACTTGCAACACATTCATTACCATATATGTGGTATATGGGTCATGCATGGAACCGTCTACTAGAAATCTATAGTATAGCCAATTCTATATCATAACCTGAATTAAACAAATACAACATTCATAAATCCACTGACCTGGACATTATTCTTGAATTAATCAAAACACACTGTACTCTATAAAATGTCTATCTTAGTATCAGATCTCTGTAATAATTTACTTTCGAATATATAGAAATCTATGAAGTTTATATACTGTTTAAACAGATTTATATTATTTGACGTTTACCAATTTTACTAATAAAGGTTTATAATTTAATATGCATGTTATTATTTTAATCACATCCTCTGCATACTATCCTTCAACTCATTCGTTCATTTTTTAATTTATTATGTTAAAACATCAATATATTAGTTCTTGTTAGAAAATAGAATATAATTGACCTGTAGAAATGAATAATGAATTCCAACAGAAGTATGAAATATGTATATAATATCCAATATCAAATATTGTCTAAGTAAAACAGGTGAGTAACAATACTGTCACTAGAAAATTACAACCGATTTTATTGAGTGTGTAGCTATAGGTAATATATTTGGTTCGCTCGCTTGCTAGGTGAACACTGAAGTCATTTTTATGTTAGGTAAACTACTCTTCTTATGAATAGACTTGTCCGACAGATAACCAATATATCTGTCTGTAGGACAGAAATTGAATGAGGTGCAGTACATGAAAATGACTGAGGGTCAATACAGGAAAGTCAGAAACAGAATACTAAAGATTGAAAAACATAGCTGTATCAAATATACTAAGCAAAGTTACTAAATATATGACTTAAACTATATAAACTAATACTTATAATATTTTATTACCAATCAAATATAACTCGGGCACATCTAAAAGAGGACGAAAGATACCAGAGGGACAGTCATAGTCATAGACAGTAAATTAACTGACAACACCATGGGTAAGAAAAAAGAAGGACAAACAGACAAATAATAGAACACCACAAACAACTTAGAAAACTAAAGACAAGGCAACACGAACCCAACCAAACACTAGGGGAATTTAGGTGCTCTGGAAGGGTAAGCGGATTCTGCTCCAAATATGGCACCCGTCGTGTTGCTCACGTTATAACAAACCCGTAAAATAGTCTAATTAGGTAGGTTATATTCGTGAAAAGAGAGGGAAATTTGTAGTTACGACATAAGGAACAAATCCGATATCATCTGTGAAACGGTTATTCGTTTACTTTTTGCGTTCAGGCCTGGTTTGTCACTGAGTCGGATGTGTCTATTTTCTGTGTTGGTCTTCAATGTATTATGTATTCGGGTTTTGTTTTCTGTAATTAGTTAAGACGTCAGTTTTATCATGTAAATCTTTTATATTCATTTGATAAAATTTACTGTTTGCAATAGCATAAATTGTTCTATATAATAAGGATGTTCTTATCACAAGCAGAAAACCCTAGCCGTATTTGGCACAACCGTTTTCAACTTTTGATCCTCGGAGCTTTACAACTTTGTACCCCACCCCTTTTTTTGACTTTCCAACTTTTATATCTGGGCGTCACTGGTAATTCTTGTTTGGACGAGGCGCGTTTTTGACGTAATAAATTTTAAACCTGATGCCTTTTGTTATCTATTATTCATGTGTTTCTTTGCCTAATACGTTCTCCTATTTATTTGTATTGTAGTCCTGTATTATTATGTTGTCATTTTAATGTTATATTTAACAATGCCATCAAAGTGCGAGGTTTGGCATGCCACAAAACCAGGTTCAACCTACCATTTGTTTCTTTAAAAATGTCCTGTACCAAGTCAGGAAAATGGCCATTGTTATATCATAGTTCGTTTCTGTGTGTGTGTAACATTTTTACGGTGTGTTTCCGTTGTGTCGTTTGTTTTCTCCTATATTTGAGTGTGAATTCACATTACTATAAGACGTGTCACGGTACTTTTCTATCCCAAATTCATGTATTTGGTTTTGATGTTATATTAGTTATTCTCATCGGATTTTGTCTAATGCTTAGTCCGTTGATGTGTGTGTTACATTTTAATGTTGTGTCGTTGTTCTCCTCTAATATCTAATGCGTTTCCCTCAGTTTTAGTTTGATATCCCGATTTTGTTTTTTGTCCATAGATTTATGAGTTTTGAACACCGGTATACTACTGTTGCCTTTAGTTATTCGATAACGGCAAATAAGACACAACATTAAATTGAATCCAAACAAGTTAAACCCAAATTATGGAAATTGAGGAATATTGTTAGCAAATATTTCTAAAATAGTGTCACGATTGTGTTTTTGTGTTTGTAATTTTTTTTTTGCAATGCACAAGTATATGTGTCCATCACTGTGTAACATTCACTGTGAATAAGATTTCCATTTAAAGCTATGTTCGCAAAAGCTTTGTTAAATCTCAGCGGTTATTGTAAGTTTCATTTTTAACTACGCATTGAAAGCAAATCAAGGTGCCTTTTGTGTAAAGCTGTAAGAATTTTACGTTGTATCTCAAATAAGCTAATAATATGGTAGGCTTTTATTACTTATCTATGTCAATGTTTATGCAAATAAAATCAATAAATTGAAATCAATCATATTAAGAAGTTGTATTCTTTGAAAAAATGCAATATGGCACAAGTCATATCTCATACCCTTTGACACTGAAACACTACTGATATCAAAATAAGATGTGGTACGATTGCCATGAGACAACTCTCAGTCAAAGACCAAATTACGCAACTATCAACCAAGATCAAACGACGTAAAAGTAAAACTGTATAGGTCACGCTCTGGCCTTCACGTCAATCTTTTAAATTGTTGTTCAATACCACTCATTCAAATATTAATGAGGGTGTTACAAAGTAGTGAAATACAAAGCAACACCAATTTGTGGCATTTAAATGTCACTAGACTTTCTCCAAATGTCAGCATATGTCATGAATTTAAAGACATCACCATTATTATGACTTACAGGTTGTCATCAGTCACATAATATTAAAAGTATGAACTTGTAATCACTCTGGATTCACAATGACACACTTGTAAAACATGTTGACGTAATAACTAGACCTTAAGGTGGGCTTAGTTGTTCAACGCCACGTTCTTATTCAGCCTATAGTAACTCAATGATCGGAATGACTCTCTAGAACACGTAAAAACTGTCTGGTTTAATATCAAAAGTAGATTAATTCTTTTATAAAAATAGTGCAAATTTTGCACTTCTTCAACACAGATCAGCATGCAAGGCCCTCTATCCTAAGCACTTTTTTTAACATCTCTTAGATGTGTTTAACATCTGAACTTTAAATTTTCCGTTTTTGTATATATATAAATTATTAGGAAAATAAGGGTCGTAATTATCATGATTATCTCAGGCAAGATAAGTTTTACATTGTATTAGATTATCTTGGACAAAAAGCTGCTGAAGTGTTAATACCTCCTTGATTTGTTGATTTGAGTATTTATGTGGCCAACATATTCACGGGTGTCATTCGGTTTAACGAGAGAAATGATCGTGAAAGAATATCTAACGGCGGTCAAGTATTGAGAGGCTATCGTGAAAGTTCTGGTAATGGATCGTGAAAGACATTTAATCGAGAAGACATATGGAAGGTCAATACATATTCTAATTTAATTAATTACACAGACAAATTTACGACAAAATAAAACTGTCTGTCAAAATGGTTTAACATTATAATCAGTGTGTGAGAATATCCAGTTTTAAAAGTACATAGTTATTACAAAACAACAAAAGGCAGATTGCTTCTCGACATTTCAATGACATAAAAATGTAAACAAACATAATTTCTTTACAATTTCGACTAGAAAAACTACTTTAATACGAATAAGGACATTCTATTTGACTTAATCAAATGTTTCTCATAGCTATTTTGTATAAACATAATCTGAAACTTGGTAAATAAAGAACTATTTACACAAAAATTGATTTTTCGGATCGTCAAAGATCACGTTTTTGAAATGCACTATATTTATTAGAACAAGTTTAGACTCATTAAGGTTTATAATATGAAATGTCGAAAATGCCTTTTGTCTACATCAGACACATCAGTGGAAATCGAATCAACCTAATTAAACCCAAAATTAATAACAAAGTTGAGGAGTCACTGTTTTATAATCAAACATTGCGAAAAGTTGTATCAAAATTGTGCAAGTGTTTACTATAAGCTTTTTGTTTGGTAATACACAACTTTATGCAAATGTGTATGTGTCAATTTCTGTATAACCTATTAATTTTGTGTTTTAAGTTTTAACAAGCTTATCTAAATTGAGCCAAGAATACGATAGGCTTAACTTTCTTATCTGTGTCAATGATTATGCACAGAAAATCAAGTACTTAAAACGAATCATATTAAAAAGTTGGCTTCATAGAATAAAGAGAAAATAGTAAAAAATACGAGACTTTTTCACTTCAATGTTTAATAAAAATCTTGAAAACCATCAAACAATATGTCATATGTTGTACACTTTAACACTGAAACAAAGAAGATAAAAAAGATGTGATATGATTGCAAATGAGACAACTATAAACCAAGATCAAACGACGTAAAATAAGAAACTATAGGTCACTCTATGGCCTTCGTGCTAATGTTTTAAATTATTGTTCAATACTACTCGTCAACATATTGTTGAAGGTGTTATGAAGTGATGAAGTACAAATCAACAGTAATTTGAGACATTTTAAAGTCACGTGACTTTCTCAAAATGTAAGCGGCTGCCATATATATATATATAGACTTCATCATTATTATGACTTACATTTGTCATCAGTCACATATGATTAAGAATACAATTATTTATTACTTTTGGTTCACTATGACACCACTTATTGAAAATAGTGACGTTATAAAATGAACATAAGTAGTGACTAATTGTAGACATATCCGTACGCAGTCTGTAGTAACTTTCATGCTCGAAATGAGTATCTCGTACACGTAAATACTGTTTCATTTAATTTCACAAGCAGTTTAATTCTGTTATAAAAATAGTGCAATTTTAGCACTTCTCCTCCAAGTATCCATTATCAACACCCTCTGTTGACTCAATCCCGTTATTTTTCATAACCACTGAAATGTTTTTCCTATGTATTTCTATGTACATGTATAGTATGAGAAGTATAAGGGTCGTATTCTCTGAAGAATGATTAGTTTCACATTGTATTTGACTTGGCTTGGCCATAAAGCTCCGTTAGTATTTAATTGTTATATCTCCTTGATTTTTTTATTTGAGCATTCATGTAGCAAATGAATAAAAAAAACGCTTTAACGTACAAAATTAAGAAAACGTTAATTTCAATTAAGAATTGTGAAACTATACCATTGCATCTTTAGCAAAAACCTTTGTTGCAGCTTATTTCCCACACTATTTCGTTTATGAATTAATAGTGATTCCATAAGTTTCCGCTCATATCAAAACCTAATCTCTAAAGAAGCATTGAAATACAATTTTTTTTAAAGCAATATAAAACTGGGGCCTTGTGGATGGGCTTTGTTCATTGTTGAAGGCCGTACGGTGACCTATACATGTATAAAGTAAAATCACAAAAATACTGAACTCCGACGAAAATTCAAGTCCCTAATCAAATGTAAATTTCGTGTGTAAGTTGGTCTTTTGTGGAGAGCGGTCTCAATAGCTATTATACCACATCTTTTTTTTTTTTTTATTTGTAATTGATATCTCCTTCATAAATGTCATACAATTGTTAGGTAATTACAAATCAATTCTAAAGCATCGCCTATTTCATAAAAAATATCATCTAAAATTCATAACAAACTAGAACGGGTCAAAATATATTTTTCTATAAAACTAAATTTCATTACTATGTTTTCAAGCTTATTATCATCTTAGTACAGTAAGCAATTTAATAACATGAACTATCATCAGTAAGTTTATACAGCCAAAGTAAAGGTTACAATGAAAATTTATAAACATGTATGCTTGAAAAATGATTATGTGTGATAACAGTAACCTTTTCAGCTTTTAAAATTAAAATTAGGACTGTCTATGATTATTTCATGAGAGATGAAACCTACAAAATACCTTAATCACAAAAATCAATAAATGAATCATACCACAACTTCCAACCAATTTATTTATCTTTATTTTCATACCCTCGTAGCTGTACACAAAAAAAAGTGTATGCACTTTTGAATTCACCGCTCCATGTGAACACTAAACAGTAACGTTTTAATTGCACCTTTAAATGATCCTAAGATTGATAAATAAGGGCAAATTATAAATGAGCTAATGGAAGTAATTTTAAATAAGACCAGAAACAGGTAGTGGACATCAAACGAGAGCCCAAAAATATAACAAAAATAGCAATACTCATAAGTTGATACTTATAAAAAAAACCTGATATTGCCCTGGGATAAAACACAAAAGAAATCAAAATAAAAAGCAGCAAAAATTCAAACTAAATGTCAAAACTACTTATTGACCTCAAACTCAAGAATTCTATACATTAACTGTTACTATAGAGTAATCTCTCAAGTACAATTGAGTTCTTTAACGGTGCAGTTGTGCAGGTAACATTTCAAACCTAATAGACCTTAGTTCGTCAAAACGACCATCCAAGTCTACGCTGCTGACGTACACAAATTGTCTAGTATCTTTACTACGTTCAGACAAACACTGCATTGATAATTTTCAATTATTCAAAAGCAACATTTTTTTAAACTCACATTTGCTAATGTGAGATAAATTAAAATCACCAAGCAGAAAACTTTTTCTGTATCTGACAAGATAAATAAAAAACTTAATTCGAGCTCGGTTTAAATGATGACGACGTACAGTATGTAGACGGTGCAATGAATGATTGCCCTCCTGATAACGACTGCGAAACCGGAAATATGGAATCGCTTCCGAACGAATGCATGGTTGCAGGAAATTGCGTTCTTGTCATTCCGAATGTAGATACAGGTGACTGAGTAATTTGATATGAGTTGTGAGGTTTTGTATGCATAAAGGATCCTTTCATTGAGTATGGATAGAATCCAATTGGCGATGATGTCATAGGTACATATCCGTTATTTCTTTGTGTGTAGAATTGATTAGATGAGCCATCGACAGTTTTTACAGAACTTGTTTTTGCTCTTTGCCTAGCATTTCGACGCCTGAAGTCTCCTTTTGCAAAATCCTCAATACATGCTTTGTGAATAGACCAATAGTTGCCTTTTCCGTTATCAGACCGGCCATTTTTCACGAAACATTCGTTGAGAGAAAGATTATGGCGTATGCTGTTCCTCCATGCCTTTTCTTTGTTATTGTAGAAGGGAAAATTGTCCATTATGTATTGATATATATCATTGAGTACTAGTTTCTTGTTTGGTTTACTCAGTATTGCCATTGAAATCATAGCGATGTACGAGTGCGATGGCTTCTTGTTGGTAATACTCGAAGGTAAAATATTCTTGATTGATCTGTCTAAACATAACTGAACCTACAAAAATAAACAGAAATAATATAGAAAAAAAACAAACAAAAAATATATAAGAAATAGACATAAAGGGATCGATATTTAAAAATAATGACGATATTAATTAGTATCATTATCAATATTGACATTTTGCAACAAATAAAATTTAGCTGCTGGTTTTCGTATTCTTGAATATATGCATATATACATAAACTTCTTCGCCCTTTATTTATGCTAATTTGGTATCTAAGAAAATAAATAGTTTTATTCCTTTAATATCACATAAAGTTCCTCTTCAAATTTAAAGATATTTTCATGTAACAATATAACATACCTGTGCAATAGATTCATCACTGTCACTGTGGCTACTTTCACTTTCACTTGTACAAAGAGAGTGCCACAATTCATCGCTTTCGCTTGAGAAAGAATCTCGTTTGACTCTTTCTGTATCACCTCTGGTCAAATAATAACTGATTAAATGTGAATTATTCATGATTCCTAAATTTGTTGTAGCAATCGTGTTGAGAAAAGATCAAAGAATGACTTAGACTGTTTGCGTTACAGAATATATACCAGGCAAACTTGTTATTTTTCACAGTTTTGAGGCACGTGATCTAATTCAAATGGCATTGTTTTTGAATTAACGGGTCATATTGTTGAATAAAAAATATGTTGACAGTTGAGAGTACAAATTGTACTTATAATTATCAAAAATATTTTGTTCGAAAATATTAATTCATATAATACCAAAAGTACGTCATCAAAAGCACAAAACGGAAGAAGAATATATAAGATAGAAAAAAAGGGGAAAAAAAGACTCAGAAAATAAATGAGCCACCTCACAAATAGTGGGCTAAACGAACGACCTAAGGTTGGCGAACTAGCATTAGCTTTAAAGTAATTATGCAGATTACATGGAAATTGCCAGACACATCTTTTATGCTTTGGATCTTTTATCTTAACTGGGTTAGCAGCAATACTGGATGATTATTAGTCAGCTAGAGTATTATCCGCCTAATATCTCGTGTTTCAGTAATATGTTCCGGCTGTATTTTTTCAGAGTCAGTTTTAGTGTAATTATTACAGAAGTAAGGTTACCTTAATAAAAGTTTACCTTTTGACAATTTTGTAATCTCTTTTTTGTTTTGTTTATTACTGTCAAACGTTTAATATTACTTTCCTTCTAAAGATGTATGGATGATTGTTTCTGATGGATTTATTCAAGGACACATGATGTGGATATTAACACCATATCCTTCGTGGTTAAACCTCATACTCATTTACATTTAGAAGATACTAATGAGTATAAATCATCAACTTATAATAAATAATAAATGCATTCCAAACAACTTAGCGGGTTTGTGGTGATGTCTGATACCATCCGTAAAAATCTATAACCTGTATTTGGTATGGAATTTACTTACCAACTGATAACGGCCCTCCATTATTGGATAAATATGTGCTGCTCATTTGTTGTCTTATCAACCGAAACTAAAGTTAACTGTCAAAGATGAATAAACATTAATAGGCAATTACAAATATGTCCATAATAGTATTTGCACTGATTAATTCATAGCAATTTCGACTATCAAATTCATAGTAAAATATGAATGGGTTAAAAGCAATGTTTTTTCATTTAAACAGCATTCATAAATATCTTTTTCTGTTTACGATCATTTTTATACAATGAACAATGTAAGTAATTTGCAAGCCCTTTAGGTGTAAATGACCTTTCGCCAAATATTAGGTATTAATAGGCTCATGAATAGGAGCACTTTTAAATTACTGAGTTGAAGTTCCTCTAAACTAATATTACATGCAGTTAACGGCCAAAGACAGAATAACTTAAGTGATATCAAAAAGTGCATAACATCAAATAGATAATTAGATGGCAATGTTTCAACTTAGTTTGTCAATAATTTTTGTGAATTTGGTTTTTTTTAATACTTGCAGAAGGAATAACGTGTTGTGTACGCAATACTAAATCAATTCTGTATTGTGATTTTATCATACCTCTTTGTCCTGGTAAAAAGGGTGCGTTCGGCTATCATATATCGTGAAAAGCAGAAAACAATCGATAAAGATCTGTAAAGAAAATTGCTAATATCAAGAGAAGAATGTAATTCGTTTGTTAAACTTTTCATTTATTAGGACTAATTTGATTACAGAATATATTTTTTAATAAATTTTAAAATGTTGCCTTATAAGGGTATATAATTCAGATAATGTAACTTTTATGAAGGAATGTGTTATAAATTAAACAATTGTGTTTTGTAGCAGGACAAACGAGTCCTATGACCCCTAATTTTGTTTCTATCTTATTAACGCACTTTAAAAAAGCTATCTTCTGGTATACCTTTTTTTAAATTTTGTCGTTTGTTTTTGTTCATTTTCACAAATTTATGTTTTTCGTGCAGCATCTTTACAAAATCTGTAATTTTGAATTGTCTTTAGCTCGACAAAAACCATCATGATCCATACTTTTGTATTATATTTTGGGAATAAAAGTAAGCTATAAGATACGTTTTAATATATTAGTAAAAGTTCTATCCATATAAATGCAGACCTCTTTCTCTTTCAATAGAACTCGAAAGTAAACAAAGAGTTGTTATATAGCTGTATAAATTATTTTTTTTAAAATTGTCAACCTTATTGTTATTTTTTTAACTTGAAAACATGAAAGTTTTATGTCCTATCTACACCTAGCTTATCGGTGAAATTTTCATGCAATCCGGCATTTGAACGTGTTTAAATAACATACTATTTTGTTTTTCAAGTAAATAAATAATTTGTAGTCGCACACTTTCTTTGAATTTGAATTACATTATGGGTAATATTGGATGATGTATATAGAATGTGTATGGTGCAAAGGTGTAAAATTTAATGGCACAGGGTTATGGTGTAATGTTTTTGTAGCGTGGTGAATGGTGTAAATGTGTATGGTGTTAATAAGAAGTTTACACACTACAAGGACTGTAAAACAACATGCGATTTTCACCTTATTTTTAGTCTTAAATGGTTTTGAAAGGCACTATATTTATTTGAACAAGTTGAGATTCATTAAGGTTTATAATATAAAATGTCAAAATGCCTTTCGTCTACATAAGACACATCAGTTGAAATCGAATCAAACCATTTCAACCCAAAATTACTAGTAAAGTGTCACTGTTTTATAGTCAAACATTGCGAAAAATTGTATCAAAATTTTACTTTTATTTTGTTTGCTATAAGCTCTTTTTTGTTATACACAACTTTATGCAAATGTGTATGTGTCCATTTCTGTATAATCTTTTGCTCTGAATAAATATGTGCAGTAAATTGTAAGTTTTATTTCAATCTACGCATTGAAAGCAAATTCATATTCATTTCGTATGAAGCTATTAAAATTTTAACAAGTTTATTTAAAACGAGCCAAGAATACGATGGGCTTAAATTACTAATCATGTCAATGATTATGCACAGAAAATCAATTACTAAAACGAATCATATTAAAAAGTTGGCTACATAGAATAAAGAGAAAATAGTAAAAGATACGAGACTTTATCATTTCAACGTTTAATAAAATTCTTAAAAACTTTCAAACAATAAGTCATATATTGTACCCTTTAACACTGCAACAAAGAAGATAAAAAAGATGTAATATGATTGCAAATGAGACAACTGTCTACCCAGATCAAACGACGTAAAAGTAAAAAACTATAGGTCACTCTATGGCCTTCGTGCTAATGTTTTAAATTATTGTTCAATACTACTCGTCAACATATTGTTGAAGGTGTTATGAAGTAATGAAGTACAAATAAACAGTAATTTGAGGCATTTGAATGTCACTCGACTTTCTCAAAATGTCAGCGGCTGCCATATATATATATTTAGACTTCATCATTATTATGACTTACATTTGTCATCAGTCACATATGATTAAGAATATAAGTATTTATTACTTTTGGTTCTTTATGAGACCATTTATTGAAAATAGTGACGTTATAAAATGAATATAAGTAGTGAATAATTGTAAATTGTCCTCACGCAGTCTGTAGTAAGTTTCATAATCGAAATGAGTATCTCTTACACGTAAATACTGTTTCGTCTAATTTCACAAGCAGTTTAATTCTGTTATAAAAATAGTGCAATGTTAGCACTTCTACTCCAAGTATCAAGACCCTCTGTTGACGCCCATTATTTTTCATAACAACTGAAATGTTTTTCCTATGTATTTCTGTATACATGTATATTATGAGAAGTATAAGGGTCGTATTCTCTGAAGAATGATTAGTTTCACATTGTATTAGACTTAACTTGGCCATAAAGCTCCGTTAGTATTTATACCTTCCTGATTTGTTGATTTCAGCATTCCTGTAGCAAATGAATCCCGAAAACGCTTTAACGTACAAAATTAAGAAAGTGTTAATTTCAATTAAGAATTGTGAAACTATACTATTGCACCTTTAGCAAAACTTTTTGTTGCAGCCAATTTCCCGCACTATTTCGTTGATGAATCAGTTGTGATTCCATAAGTATCCACGCATATCAAAACCTAATCTCTAAAGCAGCATTGAAACACAATGTTTTTAAAGAAATATAAAACTGGGGCCTTGCGGATGGGCTTTTTTCATTGTTGAAGGCCGTACGGTGAACTATTTATGTATATAATAAAATTTAAAAAAATACTAAACTCCGACAAAAAATCAAGCCCCTAATCAAATGTAAATTTCTGTGTAATTTGATCTTTTGTGAGGAGCGGTCTCAAAAGCTATTATACCCTATCTTCTCTTTTTTGTACTTGATATCTCCTGCAAAAATGTCATACAATTGATAGGCAATTACAAATCAATTCTAAAGCATCGGCTAGAAATATCATCTAAAATAAATAACAAGCTAGAACGGGTCAAAATATATTTTTCTATAAAACAAACTTTTAAAAATATATTTTTTCAAGCTTATTATCACCTTAGTACAGTTCGCAATTTAATAACATGAACTATTATCAGTAAGTTTATACAGCCAAAGTAAAGGTTACTATGAAAATTTATAAACATGTATGCCTGATGATTATGTGTGATAACAGTAACCTTTTCAGCTTTTAAAATTAGAATTAGGACTGTCTTTGATTATTTCATGAGAGATAAAACCTACAAAATACTTTTTTTTCAATCACAAAAATCAATAAATGAATCATACCACAAATTTCAACTAATTTATTTATGTTTATTTTCATGGCTTCATAGCTGTACACTATAAAAGTGTATGCACTTTTGAATTCACCGCTCCATGTGAACACTAAACAGTAACGTTTTAATTGCACCTTTAAATGAACCTAAGATTGATAAATAAGGGCAAATTATAAATGAGCTAATGGAGGTAATTTTAAACAAGACCAGAAACAGGTCGTGGACATCAAACGAGAGCCCGAAAATATCAAGGAAATAACAATGTTCATAAGTTGATAAAAAAAAATGATATTGCCCTGGGAAAAAACAACCAAAAGACTCCGTAGAAATCAAAATAAAAAGCAACAAAAATTCAAATGTTATAAATTGTTTTTATTAATTTTATATACAGTTGTCGAAACGGTGCCAAGTACCAGAGTATCTGTCCTGATATCAGCTAAATGTCAATACTACTTATTGACCTCAAACTCAAGAATTCTATACATAACTGTATCTATAGTCTAATCAATCAAGTACAATTGCGTCCTTTCATGATGCAGTTTTGCAGGTATCATTCCATAACAAATAGTCTTTAGTTTGTCAAAACAATTCTGTTAGTCTACGCTGCTGACGTATACAAATTGTCTAGTATCTTCACTACGCTCAATCAAACACTAACTTAGTAAATGATATTTTTCAATTATTCAAAAGCAGCAAAATCGTAAACTCACACTTGGTAATGTGAGATAAATTGAAATCACCAAGCAGAAAACTCTTTCTGTATCTGACAAGATGAATAAAAAGCTGAATTCGAGCTCGATTTGTATGATGACGATGTACAGTATGTGGATGGTGCAATGAATGTTTGCCTTCCTGATAACGATTGCGAAACGGGAAATAGTGAATCGCTTCCGAATGACTGCATGGTTGTAGGAAATTGCGTTCTTGACATTCCGAATGGAGAAACAGGAGACTGAGTAATTTGATGTGAGTAGTGAGGTTTTGTATGCATAAGGGGTCTTTTCATTGAGTATGGATAGAATTCAATTGGCGATGATGTCATCGGTACATATCCATTATTATTTCGTGTGTAGAATTGATTAGATGAGACATCGACAGTTCTTATAGAACTTTTTCTTGCTCTTCGCCTTGCATTTCGACGCCTGAAATCTCCTTTTGCAAAATCCTCAATACATGCTAAGTGAATAGACCAATAGTTGCCTTTACCGTTATCAGACCGGCCATTTTTCACGAAACATTCGTTGAGAGAAAGATTATGCCGTATACTGTTCCTCCATGCTTTTTCTTTGTTATTGTAGAAGGGAAAACTATCCATTATGTATTGATATATATCGTTGAGTAACATTTTCTTGTTTGGTTTACTCAGTATTGCCATTGAAATCATAGCGATGTACGAGTGTGATGGCTTGTCGTTGGTAATACTTAATATGTTCTTGATTGATCTGTCTAACGATAACTGAACCTACAGAAATAAACAGAAATGTTATAGAAAATAAACCAAACAATAAATATATAAGAAATAAAAAGAAAGGGATCGATATTTAAAAATAATGATGATATTGATCAGCATCATTATCAATGTTGACATTTTGCAACAAATACAACTGAGCTGTTGGTTTGCTTATTGTTGAAAACATGTATATATAATACATAAACTTCTTCGCCCTTCATTTTTGCTAATCATTAATCAAAGAAAAATATCTTCATTCTTTGAATATAGCAAAAGATTACTCTACCAATTATAAGATATTTTCATTTATTAATATCACATACCTGTGCAATAGATTCATCACTGTCACTGTGGTTACTTTCACTTTCACTTGTACATAGAGACGGTTTCCACAATTCATCACCTTCGCTTGAGAAAGAATCTCGTTTGACTCTTTCTGTATCACCTCTTGTAAAATAATAAATGGGTAAATGTGAATTATTCATGATTCCTAAACTTATTGGAGCAATCTTGTTGAGTGAAGATTACAGAATGACTTAAATTGTTTGCGTTACAGAATATATACCAGACAAACCTGTTATTTTTCACAGTTCTGAGTCATGTGATCTGATTCAAATGGCATTGTTTTTAAATTAACGGGTCATATTGTTGAATAAAAATATGTTGACAGTTGGCAGTACAAATTGTATTCATAATTATCAAAAATATTTTGTTTGAAACTATTAATATACTAGATAATATCCAAAGTAACTTCATCAAGAGCGAGCTGGAGGAGAAAAACTAAAGAAAATAAGGAAATAAACGACAAAGAAAAACATGAGTCACCCTACAACATGTGGACTATACGAAAGACCTACATTTGACAAACTAGTGATATCTATGGGCTAAGTAGACCTTTCAATTATCTTAATCTTGAATGTTTTAGAAATGCTCTAGATTTATTGGTACAAAAAGGACTTATTATGGTGTATGCTTTGAAAAGTCAAACCTACCTTTCTACATGAGACACATAAGTGATATCTTGACTTACATCTAGAAATTGACAATGAGGGTCGGTTGAAAACAAAACTTTTCGACAAAAGAGATGATTTCAGCTTTCCAATGGTGAACTTTCCATTTCTAAGTAGCAACATTCCAGCAGCACCTGCATACGGGGTATATATGTCCCAATTGATACGATATTCCCGTGCTTGCATTTCCTATCATGATTTTCTTGATAGAGGGTTGCTGCTCACAAGGAAGCTATTAAACCAAGAGTTCCAAATGGTGAAGTTGCAATCATCCCTTCGTAAATTTTACGGACGTCATCACGAGTTGTTTGACCGTTATGGAATAGCCGTTTCACAAATGATATCGGATATGTTCCTTACGTCGTAACTACAATCCCCTACTCTTTCATGAATGTGACCTACCGAATTAGACTATTTACCGGATTTGTTATCACATAAGCAACACGACGGGTGCCACATGTGGAGCAGGATCTGCTTACCCTTCGGAGCACCTGAGATCAACCCTAGTTTTTTGGTGGGTTTCGTGTTGTTTATTCTTTAGTTTTCTATGTTGTGTCGTGTGTGCTGTTGTTTGTTTGTCCTTTTCATTTTAGCCATGGCGTTGTCAGTTTTAGATTTATGAGTTTGACTGTCCCTTTGGTATCTTTCGTCCCTCTTTTGAAATCGAAACAAACCCCAAGTTGATAACGAAGTTGAGAATTATTATAAGCAAACTTTGCAAACAGTTTTGTCAAAATTGAGTGTGTGTTTGTAAGGGGTTTTTTTTTTTTTTTGGTTATACACAACTTTATGAAAATGTGTATGTGTCATTGAGTATAACCTTCCACTCTGAATTAAATTTCAATTTATAGCTAGAGGCCTCGGTGGCCAAGTGGTCTAAGTGGTTACTAATCAGCATTGGAGTTGTTGGTTTGAACCTCGCTCGTATGGGTGCACTCGACTCAAATCTTAATTTGGGTTTCCCTAGCTATCGAAGATCGGTAGTTTTCTTTGGGTTCAATGGCTTTCTCCACCAATAAAATCTGGTCGGCACGAAATAGCTCAAAAGTTGCGCTAAAAAATAGCGCTAAAACACCAACAATCAATCCATCTTAAACATTGTTTTTGCATAACCTTTTTTGAATTTGTGCAGATAATAGAAAGGTTTTATTTTTAATTGTACATTAAAAGCAAATTCATGTGCATTTTGTGTGAAGCTATTAGAATTTTTACAATGTTATCTATACATGTAATAGAGTATGATAGACTTGATTTACTTATATATGCAAAAACTTATTCCTCACATAAAACTAATAAATTAAAATGAAGCATATTAAAAAGTATTCTTCATAGAAAAATGAGAATACAGTAAAAGATAAGGGACTTTGTTACTTTCGACGTTCAATAAAATAATGTATATATATATATATATATATATATATATATATATATATATATATATATATATATATATATATATAAATGTCTAAGAATATAACTTAAACACGCTAAATTTCTAATAGATTTTAAATAGAAATACGCAATATTTCGCTAAACAAATTAGCTTCATCAGGCGTGTGCATCTCTCAAGGTGAAATTGGATGCATGACAAAAAAAAATATTTTTGTAGCTTCATCTCTACAAGAGTTGAGGAAAAGTGTAACATATTGATTGATGTTGCATAAAATATGTTTGTAGCTACAACTACATGAAGTTGGAATAAAAGTTTAACACATTAATAGATGTTCGATTAATTGTATGAATTTCTATAAATTAATTTATATATATATATATATATATATACGTTATACTTTTTCTTGAAAACCATCAAATAATACGGCATAGTGTGTATCATTTAACAATGAAACAATAAACATAAAAGATGTGATATGATTGCCAATGAGAAAACTTAAAGACCATGCGACTTAAAGGGAAGAAACTATATAACTCTATGGCCTTCATGCTAATTTTTAAATTATTATTCAATACTACTTGTCAACATATTGTTGAAGGTGTTACAAAGTAATTAAGTACAAATCAACAGCAATTTGTGGCTTTTAAATGTCACTTTACTTTCTCAAAATGTAAGCAGGTGTCATATATATATATATATAGAGAGAGAGAGAGAGAGAGAGACTTTATCATTATTGTGACTTACATTTTGTTATTAGCCACATAAGATTAAAAATATGAATGTGTTATTAATCTTGGTTTGTTATGACACCACTTGTATAAAATGTTTTCGTCATTAACAGATTTAACGGTGGACCTAGTTGTCACACGACACGTCCGTACTCAGCCTGCAGTAACCCTGATGATCAGAATGAGTATGTTAAACACTAGAATACTGTTTCGATTAATATTACAAACAGCTTAATTTTTATTCTCATAAAAAATATAACTTTTGCACTTCTCTAATGCAATATTACATTTTCATTAGTTTGTCTATTTGTCTTAAGATTGGTTTGGCCATGAAGCTAGAAGAAGCATTAGAGCCGCTTTCATTGAGTGTGTTAGGCAAAGATAATATCTTTGGTTAGCTTGCTTGCTAGCTGAACCGTAATGTCATCATTTGGTAAGGTATATTACCCTCCTTTTGAAGTAGCCTGGTGGTACAGACATATATATTGGTTATCTGTCGGACTAGTCTTCTCTTAAAGGAGGATATGTTACCTTACCTAATAATGACTTCATGGTTCAGCTAGCAAGAGAGCTAACAAAAGATATTACTTTTGCCTACACACTCAATGCAATCGGCTGTAAATGTTTTAAACATTCCGGTGTAGATGAATTAAAAAAATGCATTCAGCGTACAACATTTAGAAAGTGGTAATCTTATTTGAAAAATTTCATATCATAACGTCCCATGGTTTCTTCAGAAAAAGTATTTTTACTGGTAATTACGCATACCGTTTATAAAGAAGTAATTATTCCATAAATATCCACACATATCAAACCTGAACTTCATAAGCGACATCGAAATACAGATCATTAGAAGCTACATCAGCCTTTATGATGACGACTTCAATTAACGTAGAGCTGTCTTCGTCAGATAGTTGCATGTGCTGCGGTAAACTGTCTAGAACTCTATATAAAAGAGTCAGCGAGGAATATTTTTTCTACATCCGTGTTTACATATATCCAAATAAAAGCAGGCTTTTATGCACACTACTGCTGCACACTAAGTCTACTGACATATTATAGAAGTGAATAATTGAGCATTTTCCCATATGCGAAATAATGATTTGGTATAATTCACCTCTCACTTCCTGAGTGACTTTTATCAATATAAAGACAACAACAGCTTTATTATGTGGCATTGAAAAAATATCCCTCAGAGCCATTAGATATAATAAATTGTCTCCCTTATATTAACAAGCCTTTTAACATGGAGAATTCGGAACTATCGTACGTCCCATCTAAGACGTGCTTTAAATACCTTATTTATGATGGGGTTCGTGTTGCTTAGTCTTTAGTGTTCAATGTTGTGTCTACTATTATTTGTCTGTTTGTCTTTTTATTCTTTAGCCATAGCGTTGTCAGTTTAATTTCAATCTATGAATCTGACTGTTCATCTGTTATCTTTCGCGCTTCTTTTATGACTTATTTCAAAAAGGGTATAAATAGCACGTTTTCTATATGCTTAAATGATCACAGATACCACGTCTTACTTAAACGTATAATAGGTAAACACTCCAAAGTTTTTAGAAAGCTAATTTAAAAAATTAAGGGTTTATTTATATATATTATATAGTTATCAGAGCTGATTTACCTTTCAATTTCTGTGCTAGTTCCATTTGCTACAGTTTAGCTATTCCCATTCGGTCAATATTTTGGGGTTCCAGAATGTACTTGTCCGATAGGTTATAATTTTGCAATTTGCTTTTTGTGACGTATAATCATAGAATACGACTCATCCCCGTATTGTTATTGGAATAATATCGCGATGTCATTGATGCAGAGGGAACCACTGCACCTTCCAGGCCACCTGAGATTACCCACTGATGATCGTGGTTTTTTTTTTTGTTTTTTTTTGTGTTATGATTTTTTATTTCTTCTTTGTTATCTTCTTCCTCATTTACAAGGGGGGAATCTACGTCATCACGCAGGGTGTCGGCGATTGAAATTGGACCACCATTTTGTCGCTTCAAGGTAACAATTTTACTTATTATGCCAGTTATATGAGGGTTATCATTATACAAAATAGTCCACCAAAGACTATATAAAGTAGGAAAATCAATGAGCCATTGCTCAATATTATTGGTTATCTCAATTTTGCAAACACTTCGATACCAGTTTTAGTAATTGGGTCAACATGCAGGATATCGGCAAAATTTTTCATAACAACATCTTGATTATCAAGAACCGCCTACTTTATCAACAAATGAACATGTCCGAATTCTTTATTGTACTCGGGAAAATACTTGTTACTCACAAATATCCGTCATTATGGTAAAAAAACGTCTTATTTTTAAAAAATTGAAAAAGGATGTCGGCAACACATCGAATATCGAAGGATGTCGGGAACACACTAATATATACTATTTTTAACACATATGTTATTCAACATGTGACTAGATCTAATTTAAAACTAATGGTCATGACAAGCTGCAAATCAAATTTAAACTTGTGCAGGCAGAAACGATCGCGAATACAATCTGATGTTGAACAGCCGACCAGATCGCCCTCTAAATCGCCACCCGTAAAAAAATCAAAACCATGCAAATCCTCATTTGTCATCAAAATAAAAACGCCTGGCAAAAATATTAAGTTTCCCCAATGCCAATTACTGAAGAAATTTCAACAAAACCGCCAGTAGAGTTGCGCAAATGTCACGATAGAGGACCAACAGGGCTATGCATACGATTGTTTGCAGATCAACTTCAAAACGACATGTTACATGAAATGGAACATGAAATAAAGGATCCCCCAAAAAATGACAAACTGCAAGAATTGATTGCACTTGCTCATGCAGTTCTTCCGTATTCTAATGTGTGGTTGAACAACGTGTAGTTATATAAGATTGTTTTTTTAATCTGATGTCTGGGATGACATTACATAATTGTCTGGGTGGAATGCCTTTACCTGCATAGTTTCCCATGAGATCTTTTTGTACTGTAGAGACATGAAAGTTGGATAAAAAAGCCAAATTAACTACGGTATCATCTGCAAGTAAAAATGTAAAGAAACGCACGTCTGGCGTATAAAATTTTAAACCTGATACTTGTTGTTAGCTATTATTAGTGTATTTCTTTGTCCTATATTTTCCCCCATTTTTTTGTAATGTAATCCTGTCAGGTAATATTGTCATTTTAATGTTAAATTTAGTATTGCCATTATAGTGGAAGGTTTGGCATGTCACAAAACCAGGTTCAATCCACCATTTTTTTCTTCTTAAAATGTCCTGTACCAATTCAGGAAAATTGCCATTGTTAGGCAGCAACCATTTGATTTTCTGGGGGGGCTATGGTTTTTTTTTCTGTACAAACTTTTTTTTTCGCCTGCGGCGAAAAACAATCTATTTTTTTCGCGACAAGTCGAAAACAATTTTTTTCTTTCAATTTAGCATTACATATAGTGGCAGCTGAGGGTGTAACAAACAATTTTTTTTTCAGAATTCAAAACAAATAATTTTTTTTTCCAAAAACTGGAAACAAACTTTTTTTTCCAAAAAAAACCATAGCCCCCTCCCCAGAAAATCAAATGGTTGCTGCCTTATATAATAGTTCGTTTCTGTGTTTGTTACATTTTAATGTTGTATTTCTGCTGTGTCGTAGTTTTCCTCTTATATTTGATGCGTTTCCCTAAGTTTTAATTTGTAACCCGGATTTGTTTTTATTTCTCGATTTATAGATTTCGAACTGCGGTATACTACTGTTGCCTTTACTAAACACCCGGTAGATGTAGGGCCAGATGAAATGTCATATATATATAAATATATATATATATATATATATATATATATATATATATATATATATATATATATAGTATAAAATTAACTCATCATAGATACCAGGACTAAATTTTATATATACGCCAGACGCGCGTTTCGTCTACAAAAGACTCATCAGTGACGCTCGAATCCAAAAAAGTTTTAAAAAAGCCAAATAAAGTTGAAGAGCATTGAGATCCAAAATTCCTAAAAGTGTTGCCAAATACAGCTAAGGTAATCTATGCTTGAGGCAGAAAAGCCTTAGTATTTCAAAAAATTCAAAATTTTGTAAACAGTTAATTTAGAAATAAAAAGACTTGGTCCAATAATTGACCCCTGTGGGACCCCTGGCTTAACTGAAACGAAATCTGACTTTCACCTTCTAAAACTTTTTCTCTCTCGATTATTTACAACAATTGAATCCTGAAATTGAGTGCATGGAATGGAAGCAAGCAAGGAACACTAATCCTTGTTTTTTTTTTTATCGTATATATCTTTATTATGGTTGATATAATCAAAGGACACTTACATTGTTAATTTATTAGTGTGTCCCCGACATCCTTCGATATTCGATGTGTTGCCGACATCCTTTTTTAATTTTTTAAAAATAAGACGTTTTTCGACCATAATGACGGATATTTGTGAGTAACAAGTATTTTCCCGAGTACAATAAAGAATTCGGACATGTTCATTTGTTGATAAAGTAGGCGGTTCTTGATAATCAAGATGTTGTTATGAAAAATTTTGCCGATATCCTGCATGTTGACCTAATTCCTAAAACTGGTATCGAAGTGTTTGCAAAATTGAGATAACCAATAATATTGAGCGATGGCTCATTTATTTTCCTACTTTATATAGTCTTTGGTGGACTATTTTGTATAATCATTACCTTCATATAAGTGGCATAATAAGTCAAGTTCTTACCTTGAAGCGACAAGATGGTGGTCCTATTTCAATCGCCGACACCCTGCGTGATGACGTAGATTCCCCCCCCCCCCTTGATTTAAGAACAAACTCATAGAGTAGTCTCCCTTACAAGTGTATGTGTTAAATAAATAATGGTTTTTGCTAATTTTGTGCAATCTGTGTGTTTTATATTTGTTGACTGTTTTTCTTTCGAGGGTGTATTGAATAATTAAGACAACTGGTAATTCTTATAACGTGTCTTGTTACGAACCAAATTCGTATTAACCTTTATATAGAATAACTCCACTATTAAATTTGCTGTTCTATTTTCTTTGCAATAGAGTATTGTAACCTTTCTTGATGTTTTGTCGTTCTTTTTTTACTTGTGTTTGTTTGTTTTTCTTTTTGTTTTTCTTTGCTTTGTTTGCTTGTTAATGTTTTGTAAGTGATTTGGTTCGTTGTTTTATTTTTGTTTTTGAAATACATTTGTAACTGCTTATTTTGTGCAAGGTTGGCAAAAAGCGGTCAATACTAGTATGGACACGGCCGATGTAACAAACAAGCACATGTAATTACTGATGATTTTAAATTTTGAGTGGCTAATACTACAAGAGTGCACACGCTGAAAAGTCTCGACTGTTTTACTGGTAGTGTAATGGACGATGGAAAATAAAAGGACAAAAGTCATACTAGCACAGGTAATTACTGGTGAATTGAAATTTTGAGTGGCCATAACTACAAGAGTGCACGCGCTAAAAAGTCTCCCCTGTTTTACTTATCATAGAATTATTGTTGAAAGTCTTTAAATATGAAGGTTTTACCACAAATATCATATAAAATTAATATTATCAATGTTGTATGATAATGAGGTTATGGTCAGATTAACCAGGCAAGACAGACATGTACACCTTACAATCATGCAATACATCAAATATAGTTGACATGTTGCTTATAGTATCTCATAGACAAGTATTTTAAAAACACACCAAAGCACAAAGACTTAATATTGACCAATGAACCATGAAATGAGGTCAAGGTCAGATGAAACCTGCTAGACTGACATGAAACATTAACGTTCCAAACAACACATATAGTTATTCTACTGATAATAGTATTTTAGAAACGGATGTTGCAGGGAACTCATATACCACATATTGTTATCCCATTACTCATAATAAGTAAAAACTTCAAATTACAAAAAAAGTATAGAAAAAAATCAAGCAGTCACTGAACCATGAAAATGAGATCAAGGACATTTGACAAATGACAGACGGATACTTCGTAATATGAAGTATCTGCATACAAGATATTTGTATCCAGGTCTTCTATCTCCTGAAATATTAAGCTCTATACAAATAGCTTACGCCGCTGCCGCCGCCACAGAATAGTGATGACTGTCTCGTATACTGCGTAGCAGGCGAGACAATAAAACCTACCTGGTCAATTACTGTGTAAATGGACAGATAAAGCCAAATCACAGATTGATTGATTGTTGGTTGCTTAACGTCCAGTCGCAAATATTTCATGCATATGCAGGACGACAACAAGTTCACAATAAATACAGTAGGTAGGTATTGTCACAATAGAGACCATCTGGGATGATGGTCGGGGAAATTTGGACTGCCACTGGAAAATGAGGGTTTATTCGATTGGGACAGAAATTTTGCCTTGCAACAGGCCACCTACGGACCCCTCAAAGAATTGTTGCAAGGGTTCTTAACATGCAAAGAGCGTGGTATTCTCTTTACACGGGACATCGGATTTAACGTCCCCATTCTGACCGGACGTGACTGCAAACTTGATACACCCCGCACAGCCAAACGAAAGCCCCACTTCAGCAAGCGTTTTACTGCCGGTCGGGAGAAGACCAAGTGACCATATTTCTATTCCCCAGTCACCCTTGGGGGCCACATCACAGAAATTCACGTATACTGCACCAGGAATAGATTACCTTAGTAGAATTAGGAACAACCTTTCGGAAATTTAAGTCCTCTATACTCTTTAACTTCGAACTATATTGAGTTCAGCGTCACGGATGAGTCTTTTGTATACGAAATGCGTGTCTGACGTACAAAATAAAAATACGGATACATGTATTTTTATGAGTTTTTTTTTTTAATTTTCCGCCCAACCTTGTCAACAAGACGTGTCCAAATTTTTTTTCATGATGTGTAACATTCATTATGCGCACCACCATTTCATCTCAATTAAGGAATAAAGTTCAATTGGCGAACTCCAACATGAAATATAGAAAAAAAAAAACAAACAAGCCAAAAACAATTACTTATATCTCTAACACATAGATATGTCTCACATTTTTGTTATATTGATAGTAAAATACAAATGTTGAAATTAAAGTGACAATACTTCAACATAGAGTTATGCAAAAAAATATAAACGTCAAAAACTATGACATAAGGTACAGAGCCAAGCTATCTCCGTTAAAATGGAATGAGACAATGCAAATACAACTGCATACCTAATTCAACTGACCTATTCATAAACTAATAGATGTAAACTAAGCAAAAATTTCTATAGAACATGACTGAGGATGGATAAAATATTCTCGAAAAATGAGATGTGCAATGCTTTTACAACTGCATGCCTAATACCATTAACCTACCAATAGGGGTTCCCCATAAACTGACCTTATAACAAAATAATGCATTGTTAAAGACGCCGCCGCCGAAAACAATTCAATTCAATTCAATATTTTTAAACAGCATACCTATGTCTCGCTCAGTTGAGACAAAATTTCGCTCAGCAGAAGGATAAAGGATTTGTATAGAAGGTTCATAATATATCGCCACTATCAGTTTCCTATTAATTTTCATTTTTGAATAATAATTTAAATAACACTACAACTAATTGAAAAATAATTTTATTGCACCTTTATATATATATATATATATATATATATATATATTTATTTACAATTATCATTAAAATTTAGCACTATCGTCTCTAAGTTTGTTGATATATACAGCAAAGATTAATAAATACTGTCCGAATATGATATATACAGACATTTGTTGAAATATGAATGATCTTATATTCAATCAACATCAACACCAAAAATTCAAATGTTCTATATGACCGCGTCATATTATATATTTCTGCCACTTTGTCCACCTTGATTTCCTCAGAAATTCTTTAAAAAACCATTCGACTTCAATCGCTATTCCAAAAAACGTTCCTACAGTCCATTCTGTGTATTACAGGCATGCGTTTCTACTTGTATAATTGTTCATTAAATTGCTCCGAGTTCCCCAAAACAATCATTTGTGTCCAACCTGCAGACGACAATACAAAATTGTCCAGTACCGTAATAAAAATTGGTTTCATTGCACATGAAGATGTTCTTCTTTCAAAGAACTTTAAAATTTTAAGTCACACATTGTAAAACGTGGGATACGTTTTTTCTACCATTCAGAAAACCCTTTCTGTATCTGACACGAAGAATAAAATGCTGGGTTCGTGCTAGGGTTGAATGCTGACGACGTACAATATGTAGATGGTACATTAAATGATCGTCCCACGGACGCTGACGGTGCGACGGGAAATAATGAATCACTCACAAACGACTGCATGGCTGCCGGGAAAGGTTTTCTTGACATTCCGAATGTAGATGCAGGAGACGGGAAAATCTGGTATGGGTTGTGCGGGTTTGAATGCATTGGAGATCCTTTCATTGAGTACGGTTGGAATCCAATTTGTGAAGATGTCATAGGTACATATCCCAAATTGTACCGGATGTCGTTTTCGTTGGGAGATCCGTTGACAGATTTAACTGTACTTTTTCTTGCTCTTCGTCTTGCTTGTCGGCGCCTAAAATCTCCTTTCGAAAAATCATCGATACATGCTGGATGAATGGACCAATAATTGCCTTTGCCGTTATCAGACCTTCCATTCTTTATAAAGCACTCGTTGAGGGAAAGATTATGTCGTATGCTGTTCCTCCATGCTTTTTCCTTGTTATTGTAGAACGGGAAGTTTTCCATGATGTATTGGTAGATATCATTCAGTAAGATTTTCTTGTCCAGTTTACTGAGTATTGCCATGGATATCATAGCGATGTAGGAGTGTGGTGGCTTCTCATTTGGGTCACTGGAACATAAGCCATTCTTGATCGATCTATCTAATGATAGCAAAACCTGTAAAACAAATAATAAATATTTAATTTATAGAAAATGAAACAAAACATACGCATCATAAAATAACGAAATAACTATTATTATTAGTAGAAGTACATGTATTAGTATTATTATTATTATTTTTATTATTATTGTTTTTATTATTATTATTACTATTATTATTATTATTACTATTATTATTATTATTATTATTATTATTATTATTATTATTATTATTATTATTATTATTATACCAAAGAAAATAAACTTATGTATTGAAATTATAATTTTCAATTGTGTTTTTGTTTATATGTCATATTCGTGTTTGTTGCTAATATAATTTACAGTACTATAACTGTTTGTTGGAATCGTGGAAATGTAATCACGAGTCTTTATTATTTACTGCGGAAATGTTATGTTGTGTTGTTTGCTTGTACTTGTGATACTTGTGAATGTTATAAATGAAACAACATCATAATAACACGGAAATTGATCAACAACAAAATAGAAAAAATAAAATAAATCAGCAACAAATAAGTTGTTTTTAAAATTATTAAAAAAGAAAAGAAAAAATCAGATGCTGTCTGTGTGTATTATGGTGTATTGTTATACGCGATTGGTTAGCAGGCTAAACTTAGATGCTGTTTGTGTGTATTACGGTGTATTGTTATACGCGATTGGTTAGCAGGCTAAACTTAGATGCTGTCTGTGTGTATTATGGTGTATTGTTATAAGCGATTAGTTCGATGGCTAAACTTAGATGTTGCGAGTGGGGGAATCGATCAAAATGTAAGAAGGATAGCATTATATTTTGATGAAAAGAAGCGATTCCCGGTTTTTTTTATAAATAAAGTGCAGAACGCATGGCGGTCAGAATTGTTTACTTATTGTTTTATCTCATCCTAACTGTCTTTATAGAAAGAGTTATAGGAACCAGTTTCAAAGACCTAAAGTATTGCATCAATTGCGATTAATTTGAAGTTTAAACGGTTCTATAATTACTCCAATTAAGACAACACACAACATTATTTTCAAAAAAAAACTTTGTTCCCAGAAATGCATCATCCCTCGTTTGTCCCTACTTTTGTATTTTTTGTTATATTTTCAATTAGATGTTTTTTGATAAATGCACTTGTTATTGTTGCTTTCATTTAGCTAACGCAAATAATTTGAAGAGAAAATTTGCATGATTAAATATATTGAACTAGGAATTGTTTGCAAAATCCCTAGCGTATTATTAGAAATAGTCAGTGTGCCTCCTCCAAAATTATCCCCCAGATTAAAAATTTGCATTAATGAGACAACATACCTGTGCAATAGATTCTGCACTGTCGCTGCAGCTACTTTCACTTTCACTTGTACAAGGAGAAGGTGTCTCGACTCTATCGCCCTCGCTCGATAAAGAATCTCTTTGGACTGTCTCGCTGTCCACTCTGGTCAAATAATCGATGCTGAACTGTGAATTAATCATGATTTCTAATATCCAAAAGGTACAATCTTATTGAAGAAGAAATAAAGAATAACTTGTTATGTTAGCGAATCTGTTTATATACCCGACAACTTGTTGACAGTCCAGTTCACTTGCTGAGTTGTTCACAGTTCGTACGTAGTCACGTGGTTTGGTGTTCAATGCCATTTCTAATGAGATAACGGTTCATATTGTTAAATGACATTTCATTATTCAAAAATATTTTGACAGGTGCAAAAATGATTATTGTTATGTTGAAATAAAGTTTGAACTATAAAATTAAGGAAAACTGACAATTTTATTTATTTCCTTTAATTTACAGGTCGAGGAAAAACTATTTTTGATTAAATAACATTTAAGCAAGGTTTGAAAATATTAATGTTGTTATCTAGAAAAGATTTATCATAGTCAACACGATAAAACTAAATAGTAATAATTTTATTTTTTTGTATTCTATAAACATGTATTTAGATTATTTACATATTGATATATTTATACCAATATAAAAAAAAGAAGATGTGGTATGATTGCCAATGAGACAACTCTCCACAAGAGACCAAAATGACACAGAAATTAACAACTATAGGTCACCGTACGGCCTTCAACAATGAGCAAAGCCCATGTCCATTTATCAATGTCATGTCCTTATACAGGGAAATAATGTGAAATAAGATTTGTTTTGTATTTAATTTTGATACGAATTTATAAAAGAAAACTCAATGAGCGTTATTACAACCGGTACGAAAAAATGAAAAATTGCTCACTTTTTAACGTGAAGTCTTGGCCCCAGATGCCAATGGTCTTGAAAGCAAGTTACGGGTAAAACGGTTAAACGATAACAATTATATAACGTCTTAAGGTGGCTCGTGGGTAAAAAAATTTCAACAAAAATTGAACCTTTATTTTTTCATTACAAATTTTATTTATCACACTATTAGTTATTACTTTATGATATGGTTAAAAATCAACCCAAAAAATCGATTAGGTTTGGCCCCAGATGACTTTTAAAATGTTTATATCATTGAAAAAGCTCCAAATTATCTCCCTTTGGTGCAAAAATGCCATATTTTTTGGCATTAAATTTGAAATATCTTTTTTAACTCATCGGTGACCTATATTTTTTATTATTGATTTCATACAAGCTGTACATAAACTAAATAATTGTAAAATTTAAGCGATTTCTATAATTACGTTATTTTTTTATTTCGATATTACCTCTATTTCTCCTATTGGTTCAACAGAAAAAAAGGACATTAACAAAAATGGATGCTTCTTCTGGAGGCAGATTGTGAGCTTAAATGAACGGTGACCCTATTTTTTATTTCATTTCTCTTTTAAGTATATGATAAAGTTCATTTATAAAAAAATAAAGCAAAATCCTATATTAGAAAAAAATTTGATTTATACCCAGGAGCCCCCTTAAGTAAAACAAAAATGAAGTATAACTAAAATAGATGACTAATTATACAAATCGGACAAACTTATAAGTCGAAAATAAACGGACAGCGCCATGGTTAAAAAAAAATACCAGTTGACTAACAGGAGAAAAAAAACAGAACACATAACATAAAAAAAACTATAGACTTGAACCATATAGACCCACCAAAAAGTAGGCGCGAAATAATTACGCTAAACCTTAGAAAATAAAATCTACATTCATCTAGATAGCTGTAGTTGTATAGCAAAATTTACCTGTTATATGACAAATTTATTTTCAGAAGATATTTATAAAACAAAGAGATGTGATATAATTGCCAATGAGACAACAAGCATACAGAGACCAAATGACGTAGATGGTAGAAGCTATAGATCACCACACAGCATAGGTTATGTAATTCATTGCATGGGGTGCTGTTGAGATTTGGTATATCTGATAATTAAATTTTCAAAGGTTAATTTGGAACAATCAACACCATTATAAATGAGGAGAAACGTTATGTCCCGAGATAAGATGTCATAACGTACATGTGTGACTGGTATATAAAAGCAAAGAAAAAATCATGTTGAAACTAGCCATTCCCATCCTTAATATTGACTGGCTCTCCAAGAGCATCTCTACTCTGTGCTTTTTTTTTTTTAAATCGTTTGTTTTGAAAAAGCACTAATTAAATTACAGAGAACCAAGATGCATACAAACTATTTATAGAACTTAAACATGTAGGTAAAAGATAATTTGTGTGCTGTGTGCATAACGGTCAGTGGCAAATATTTGAAAACAGAAACTACGGAGAAAGGCAAGACCAAGACATCAATTGCTTCCTTCCGAATTTGCTCCACAAATAATAACTTTGAGCTCGCCGATTACCACAAACAAAAGCTTAATATCACCTGAGCCTTTGTTTTCCCTATGTCCTTTAACTTTGAAATGTTTGCATGTGACTGTATTGTTTCTATTCGTGAGTATACAATGTTAAAATTTAATTTATCATCAAAACTACCATTTATTAAAAAGATTTACTTTTTCGACCAATTCACTGTTTGCAAACGCAGCGCATTTTAACATATTTGTATAAATCAGCTCTTGTGATTACAAGCAATGCGAAAAATTACTCAAGATCACAATGTATTGGACACTGCAAACGTACTTCCCAGATATAGAGAGTTAAGGAAACACCGCTTTTGTTTTTGCTAAAATGTTCATGTTTTATATTTGTACTTTGCTATGAATTAGTGCCACGACTGCCCGAGCAAGTTCTAAAAAAAGACCGTCAGGTAATCCCGGACTTGTATATAATATATGCCAGTATTATAATCTACGTTTTTTTAGATATGTAATGGATAAATCAATTTTTGTTTCGACAACGTCCAGTGGCAAGTATTTCATGCATTTTAGTCCAGATATTGGCGTTACAAACCAATATCGTATGATTTAAAAGATGGTGTCAAATCAATTTAGAACCATGTATAGTCAACCAAATCCGAATATCCAAAGAAAGCGTTTCTTTCCTGTTTCTTACGGAATAATTTGCGGTACGAAAAGAGGGGATTCTCAGTTTTACCCTTAATTGATAGTTTTGCTTCTTTTAAAAACAGTCTTAACACATTATTCCTGAACTGTGTTGAGGTTCCTTAAGGATGTACTTAGGTGAGGTAAGGTAAAAAATGTGAAATTAAGAAATTAAAATTGATACTATAAGCTGGTAGAGCATCAATTAAGGATAAAGATAAGCTAAAAATATTGATATGTCATAGACCTCCTTCTCGAGATATTTGAGATTTAAAATATGGCGGGGAAAAGCTGACTCTGACTTTTACCCTATATTTGCATTGGTATTATTTGGGAGTCAAAACAAAAGAAAGAAAATCAAGAATCTTCTAAAATTTTGGTAAATGACCTTTCATGAGCTATTAAGTCTTATATGAAAAAATAAATGGGTGTTATGGGGCAAAATATTTTACATTGTATTGTATGGAAAAACACCAAGGATTCCGAACATTTAAAACAAATTTCAAAACCTCACCGAAGTACATCCTTAAACGCATGGTTGCAACAATCTCTTATAAACCTGGAATTTTAACAATTTCTCGAACTATGATTTCGTTTTATATCAATGTCAAAGTATATGTGTAATAAAAAATATGTATTTCTACTAAGATTTCTTAAGTGTAAGATAAAAATATCAAAGTCTGGAGAAGCATGTATTCATCTCATAAATATATATTGAAGACGACAGTATTTATATAATAATAATTGGCAAACATACATGTACATGTAAACGTGGGTATAAATAGTTCAGAATCTTTTTTTTTAGTCATAATATTTTCCAATTTAAGTTTTCGAAGATTTTTACGAATCATCAAGATGCATTTGCTATAACTGTCACATTTTAACACAAAAGTGATCATAGAACGGGTGTTTCAAAATTTTGAAGAATTCACATTAATCTTTCACTAATGATTTGTAGGGAAGTGGTCAAATGTCTTTATCATCTTTTAAAAGATTGATAATTAGCACTTCCGTGTTTCCTTAGCGTATACTTATCGGTCAATTTGTTGTAATTTAATTGTCAACACCAGGACAAGGTGTATGGCAGGTCATTATCAGCTGCGGGGTCATTGTTCAAAAAACGGTGTACTAGTTGTCATTTAAAGCAATTGGAATTACTAAAACACTTAATGGCGATATATTTGAAATGAATGGAAAATTGAGTCGAATACAAATTAGTGTACTTTATTTTAAACCTTAAATAGTGTTGTAATTAATTCCGTACGTGCGGGCCTTTTAACATTAGTGGACGAAGCAAGCAAACTGTCTTTGGTCTTTGGTTAAGAACACTATTGCCTTATTTTCAAAACTATACGGCATGGCATCATACACAACACTGCAAAAGTATTTTGTAAGGACATTATGATTATGATAAATAATTGTTTTGCATATATATACAGAAATAATTGATGACTTTTTCTACAGGTCATGTTTTCGTTCATACACCATGTACACTATCTTCATCTCTAGTGATATATTTTGAAATCTTGGTATAGGATAATCACAAGTAACTTATACGTAAATTTGTACATTTTTCCTTTAATCCAGCTACTCATATTTTTGGGTTCACAGACAGAAACAAATCAGCCAAAGATGTTCAATGCAGTAACGTCAAGTCGTTCGTGTCAGTTCTCGTCAATGAAATCAATATGTTCACGCGTAAAAGAGTTCTCTTTAAGGGGTAGATCTTGGTTCAGGGAGATAACTCTTTAAATTAGTTATGCGTTTGTAAAAGTCAAGTTTCGTCAATGAATTTTAAGCATTTACCTGAAACAGACTGGAAATAATCAATGTATCCAAGAAGCTTAGAACATATTTATGAAAATGGCTGACACAAACGTACTGATGATTTTAAGAGTTATTTTCCTTAACCTAGGTCTACCTCCTTAAACACTTCATGTAATTTCATATTCTTGAGAGAGAAAAAAACGCATGTGGTTGAGACTAGATTCCGGTAAAAAGAATAAAGACCCTGTAGTTTTTAAACGGACTTGGACAGCTCTAAATAATATTTGTCAGCTCGCCCAGGCGAACTTCCTTAATATTCTTTCGGATAACTTTATTATCGAAACAAAAATGCACATTTTATAGCCAACGTAGCATTTCATTAGAATCTTTAAATTAGCTTTAATACGAATGCCAATTAGAGACCAAGCAAAAACAGGATAGACATTTTGTTTGTTCGAAGTTGAGAAATTTTCGAAGTAGAGCAGCCAAAACAGCCAGTTTAATGGTCAAAGGTGGTTACTTTTTATAGTTTGAAATCATCCAAATTTTGTTGTTAGAGCAATGATTTGTATAGTGTAACTTTACAAAACTTGGTTGAGGTAAGAATTTTAAAAAGATTTGAAAGGTTATAATTCAAGTCTACATTTTAGCATTTACTATGCATGAAAAAAGTCCAATGTTGATTATATTTCCAGTATAAATCATAACCTTTTGGCTTATTCTATTCCGTAATATTATGAGAATCGGTGACTTGCGACATCTATATATTAAGTGTATTTGGCACATTGATTTTTACAAAATCTTATAAATAACTTGCGTTAAGTTGAAGCATATTGCTGAGTTTTTATTGAAATAACACCAATTATTTGGTACCGTTAGAAAGATAATTATCACAAGACCTGTCAAGAAATGCGATGATTGTCCACGCGCGTAAAAAGGAAATGTCACAATGAAGTTCATTGAGTGGCTCACCGGGACACACACAGCGAATGTATCACCTGTCACTGTGTGGTTAACACCTCAAACGACAGTTAACGTAAAAATTAGACAAAAGTTGAAATATAAGTGGGTGAACATCGCTGAAATTATTCTACTATGCAAACAAACAAAATAATGTTTTACTCCACAATATTAACACACTCAAATGTATGCTGTGATTCAACGTCGAAATATCATAAACGAGAAAAAAATTGCTTCATATGCATACTTGTAAAATTGTTTCATATTTGTCTTTGAGACAGCATTTTTTTTAAATTTGATATTGATATTTGCCGCATATCATTAATCAACCATTCATCATCATCATCATATTGATAAAACCTATTGTAATTGTCTAAATGATGTTTGGTTACTGTCTTGTTGAAGAATATCCCACACATACTTTATTCATTTTATATCTCTATTTACAATCTATTACGAGAATAATTTACGTACAGAATTATTTCTTGATAAAACTGCACAACAATTGAGCATTTATTAAAAATATTTAATATCATTCTGCAATGAAGTTGAGCTGCTAATTTTATATTAGTTAATTAAAAATATTTTATTAATGTTTTTCACAGTTGGTGCCACAAACCCCTTTGTCCAATGCTCGCGAGTGTGATAACACACCACAACCCTGTACAGATATTAAAGTTTAGAGACAAAAAGAAAAACAATCATATATCGCGTATATCAATATGATAAAACAATAGTTCTAGATCATGACTCATAGCTCTCTCACTGAATATGTATATTATGTCGTCAATATAGATACAAACAACCGATTTAGAATTGAGTCGCGTGCCTTGAAATATTAGAAACTTAAGGGGAGTAGTGGTGTAGTGGATGGTGCATCTGACTTCAAACATAAAGGTTCTTGATTCGATCCCCATTCCGTGGAGAACAGTTAAGAGGGTTAATATAAGTTATAATAAATTGTTTCCCAATCCACTATAAATAAATATGTTTAAACTAACCATTTGAATACGAATCCCTGCAGCGACAACATGGCTTTTGTTGCAGGAAATCAAAAAAATGTCAGTGATAATATATGTTAACACTATTTTTTTTTTGCACTGTTCTTTTGGTATATAAAACTAGGAAGATGTGGTATATTTGCTAATGAGACAAATCACCCCCAGACACCAAATTACGTAGAATTAACAACTATATGTCACCGTGCCATCAACGTTTGACATTTAAAAGATGTCATTGAAAAAAAAATGAAAATGGAATGTGATACTATGACGACATTACTTGAAATGAATTGAAGATTTTGCTGTTCTGTAAATAATGACGATATTGATGCGTAACTCACTGGTGACATCAATCACTAACGTCATTTTTGCGCATGAGGCAGTGACAACATTGGTGTACGATAAACATTGACGACATTGGTGTACGATAAACATTGACGACAATAGTTACGAAATTTATACGCATTGTAAGAGATTACGACATTGCTGCGCGGGATTCGCAACTTTACAATTATGAGATAAATGTATTTGATTGATACCGTTTGAGTTTAAACTACAATATTGTTATCTCCATTCCGACAACAGCGTCAAATCCTAATTGGTTATATATGTATACCCTTAATTTCACTTTTTATTTTTTTTTAAATTTACTTAACTAATATGCAAGCTTGATATGTAAAATTTACCACTTTTTTATAATACCGGCGTCACACATCAGCGTATAGTACCGACGTACGCCGGGCGTGGTCAAAAACCATGTACGCTGCCAATACGCTAGTAATTTTGGACGCATTCAACTTGCCAATTACATCCGTGTCGTGTGCATAACGAGCTTTGAGCGTGTTTAGGGCGTACAAGACGCGTATATTATTAGTTACACAGTGTGCAATTGTCCTAATTCGAGAATTTATCAGGTCAATAGAATTCATATCGGGTGAGGCGAAGCCAAACCCGATATGAATTTTATTGACCCGAAAAATTCCGTATTAGGATTATTGAACACTGTGTAACGAATTTATCCTGATTTTTTTATATTACATATAATTATATTCAAATTCAATGTTAGGACAAAATCAATAAATATATTTTAGATATTAAATAAAAAAATGAGAAAAATTAAAAATATTATGACTACAAAGCAACTCAATTGTTTTTTGTTTTTTTTTATTAGGTCAATGGTATAAGGGAGATAATTCCAATTGACGTAATAGATCAGGGAGATAATTCCAATTGACGTGATAAAAAATTGTACTGAAATTTATTAGGACAATTTCAGGCAATCAAATTGTGAGAAATTACTCTAAATCAGGATAAAAGCGTTTATTGGGCGTTCAAGTAACGTATGTTGGCGTATGTCTGACGTTTGTCTAACGTAGATGAAATGGACGCTACGAAGGAAAAACGTCCTCCGAACGTGTTTGAGACGTGTCCATGTCGTACCTGGGACGTTTATCCGTGCTTTCGGCGTGTCTGGGACATGTAATTATGGGGTATTTGGGTGGCACTCTACAGATAGGTGTATAGTTTCGCATTTTGGCCCTTATCGATTTTTCAAATATGAGAGTTAGTGTATGTAATAAAATTTATTTTCGGATAGCTGAGGATTAATATAGCCTTCATATTGCGTTTATAGGAACAACACAATTGTGTTTAATTATGTATTATGTGCTGTTTTCTGTGTGAAAAGTAAAAACACAAAAATACTGAACTCCGAGGAAAATTCAAAAAGGAAAATCAAAAATCAAAAGGCAAAATCAAAAGTCCAAACACATCAAACGAATGGATAACAACTGTCATATTCCTGACTTGGTACAGGCATTTTCTAATGTAGAAAATGGTGGATTGAACCTGGTTTTATAGCTAGCTAAACCTCTCACTTGTATGACAGTCGCATCAAATTCCATTACATTGTCAACGATGCATGAACAAAACAAACATACTCAGAGAGTAAAAATGTCAAAAATAGGGGTACAACAGTCAATATTGTGTTATCATCTTAATATCACTACATAAACAACAAATGTAACAAAGTAGCACAAAAAGGCATACATCAAATTTAACATTCTCATTTTGCTTTTCTTATACGGCTGAATTTATCTATGTAAAGTCTACCCATAAATGAAAGAAGGTTTTCATTACTGGTGTAAAATTGCGCGTTTGAAATTCGCACAGGTAGACATAAAAATAATTTTGTCGTATGACGGCATACATAAATGCAGACTCACGTAAAGTAGATATAACAAAAAACAGACTTTCAGTAAAAATAATAAATAAAATAATGGTGTGGTTCAAAGTATGACGGGACACATAAGTACAGTTTCACGTCAAATACGGCTGAATTTATCTATGTAAAGTCTACCCATAAATAATAGAAGGTTTTCATTACTGGTGTAAAATTGCGCGTTTGAAATTTGCACAGGTAGACATAAAAATAATTTTGTCGTATGACGGCATACATAAATGCAGACTCACGTAAAGTAGATATAACAAAAACCAGATTTAACAGTAAAAGTAATAATAATAAATAAAATAATGGTGTGGTTCAAAGTATGACGGGATACATAAGTACAGTTTCACGTCAAATGTATATCATAAAAAACAGACTAAACAGAAAAAGTAGTCTTATTGAATAAAATAGTTTAGTCATTCATAGTATGTCAAGATCCTTAAGTAAAAGTAATATCAATAAATGAAATAATTTTGCCGTTCAAAGTATGTGGTTTTACGTAACCACAGAGTCACTTCAAATGAATATCTAAAAAAGACATATAAAAGAATACTATAATACGTAATGACAGTCCGCATTTTTAAGTCCATACAAGACATCGGTCCGGCAATTATTGTAAAATTTCTTTCAAACTTTTTGTCGCACGAACTTTGTGAATAAATTGAACGAGAAAATGAGGCGAAAGACACATATCCAAGAATGTGTCCCTCCCCTGCCGCGCATGCGTTAGATTTAATTAGTATCGGTCAATAAGGAAAATGAAAAATTCGTATAGATTAATAAGGATATATTTCTTTTAATGGTTGTAGCATGAATACAGTAAACTTTTCATTAGTTTCCCTGTGATAGTGAACAAAACAATTCTATTGTCTTTCAAACAATGTTTTCAAAATTAAAATAAAGTTAGTGAATGGCCCGTAATTTTTTATTTGAAAATAAGTAATGCAGTCATGAAAAAATTGACTATCCGTATAGAGACATTATTGAATTATTTGTATATGGCACTTTTTTAAAAATAAATTAATAAAACTTGCATTAGGAATGTAAATATTTCCCCTAGATCATGAAAAACGGGAACAAATGAGGAATAATATGGTACGTTTTATTACAAAATATCACGATGATAACCCCCGTAATTATGTTATTAAAAAATGGGTATTTTTGCACAATATCGCTTCAGAGGTACAATTTGTTTGTTGATATAATTTCAGCAAGACAGTAGTCTGTGTATAATATGTTATAGATCATATTTCACAGAATAATGCATGCATATATAGTGTTTTTTTTCTTTTATTACTGACAACATATAACTTACAGAAAATAAAAATTATGGATGTTCTTTAATTATAAGACATAATATTATTATTATGTGTGTTTATAAATTCCTTCATTTAATTGCGTTTATACCTTAATCAGATGAAAACTTATTTAAGAAATTGTTTTTAGTTACTTGACATCTACGTAAAGCATGTACACGTGAATTATGACATGATGGTGTGTTACCTGAAGTGTCCCCAGCAGGCGCTGGTCACCTGGAATATTCTTAATAATCTTAATATTACCCAGCCAATAAAACTATAAAAAAGAATAACACATGTAGGTGATAATCAGTGAATGTGTAAAATTACAGTGGTCGTGCTGGTTTTATTTCATGGACTTGTTTATCTATCTTCACACACATTAATTTATGACGCTTTTTTTTATTTGAGAATATGGTACTTTACAGAAAGAAATGCATAATTATATGAAAGCAAGGAGTCGAGGACCTCATCGAAAAAAAGTGACTGAACTTGCACATTAAAGCACATTGTTTTGTTTAGATATAGGTATTATCTTTTTGTGAATCAAAGTTAGATTCAGCTGATATTTGTTAAATATATATAGAAAGGTCATGTGTTTGTCCAAAGAAAAGTATACATTGTGCAAAGGTGAAGCTAAGCAGTGCAACTTTATACATTGAAACATACTGAATCTTAAAGTGAATTTAAAAAAAAAAGATTTTTACACTTTCTACCACATATTCTAGATTCATTCATATGTAATTGAGTAATTGATGAATTTAGTCATGGTGTCTGCATTCTCTTACTGTCTTTTTAATTTAACTATTTTCAAGCTTATATCAACATCAGCATAAAAATTACACAAATAAAAAGTTTATTTGCTATTATTGTTCACATCTTTTACGTAAGTCTTCGTGGACGGATAACTGTTTCATTGGCAATAATATAAAATCTTCCTTTATATTTTACCAACAGAATGAAAGTCATGAAAATAACCATTATTGAAAATTGAAAATTATTTCAAATATAACTTAACCATGGGAGCGGGTTATATCTGAGGGTCATATCAATTGAGATCAAAGTTTTGTTTTTCTGATAGAAGAATGTACCGGCATGCACAAGCGTAAATCATTTGCAAATGGAGTTATTCCCCTTGATTCTTGATAACAAATTCGAGTTGCCTCCCTTAAATGCAACAAATTCTTGGATATGTCTAATTTTCATTTGATCATTTTGTAGATAAATGTTTACAGTTTCAGAAAAGGTATCACTCAAGGGCATTGAACTTCTAGTTTAAACCAAATTTTTGGGGAACATGGACATTTTCGTATTTTGTAACTGTGGAGTGCTACATTGTTGTAACTTGTACTACATCTGGAGAGACATGGTCTTGTAAATTCACGGACATATATGCCAATATAAATGCCAGAGAAAGTTTCGTTGAATGCCGAAACACGTTTTTGATACGCCACGGGTGCATTTTATACGTTCAAGGAGCGCTGAAACTACGCCAGGCGTCTGTTACAAACACGTCCAAGCAAAACTCCAAGTTAAAGTCGAACGATCTTGAAGCGTATACAAGGTGCCTTAAACGTGTCTCAAACCTATCTGCATAAACATTTCCTGGAGTTATAGCTTTCACCAAGCGTATACCTTTACATTTCGATTTACTTCAAACTTATGCAACGAGTGTTAAGCGTTCCTCTTACGTACACCTAACGTTTGCAGACTTAGTAAATTTTCTATGAACATCTGGTGCACGTCGGTCTATACGCCAATGTGTGAGTAGGTAAGTGGCTTTTGAAATCATTGCAACATATTTCCATATAGTGAAATTCATAGGGAGAAATAATTTCACAATTGGTCTATAAACATCGATAAAAGCATGGCCATACATTCCATTTTCTGTGGTGTGTAATCGGTTTGATAAATTGTAGAAAAAACGTATAAGATATAATTATAGAAATGTGATTTTGTTTTCGTTAGATTTATACAATGTATATACATATTGTTTTACAGTTAGTTTAGTTAAATATGAGCGTACATGAGCGATTTCACAAATTGCTTTGTTATTAATCAAGCAGACATGACATGTAGAACTGCATGCGAGCACATATGAGTATACAAAAAAGACATAAGTAACTTTCTACTTTCCGAGGTGAAGCAAATTTATTATCTGCACACAGACATACACATGTATAAATAGGATGCATGTAAATGTCGCAATCATTATCATATGTAATTTGACTTGAAATTATTTTTTTAAAATTTTCATTATTTTCAATGTATAATAATAATAAGTCATTCAAGATTTCTTTCTTTGTTGTATAAGTCATTTTCGCGTACCAAAACTTATATAATTAGAATGCATGTGATGTACTGTCACGACGTCGCGGTTGTTTTTTCTTTCCTTTTCGGTGTTTTCAAACACTTTGTAGAGAACGCACCAATTTTAAATCACCATATCAAACTTGTGCTACAGAATAAAAAACATATTACAATAAACTGTTTGTAAAAGAGATATATTAAGCATGTTAATTTAAAATAGAAACAAAGTATATCATAAAGCAATTCAATTGTCTGGATTCGAGGGCCTTGACTGAGGCATTTAAAAAGATCAAAGTCGTATGTTTGTAATGGCAACACACTATAAGATACAACAGTCAGATGTTTGTAGTGACAACAAACTATATATAGAATGTTTGTAACTGGAAGAAACCCATATATAACATGTTTGTAGCAGGAAACAAACTATGAATAGCATGTTTGTAGCAAGAAACAAACTATATAGCATCTTTGCAATAGGAGCTATACATAGCTCGCTATTTAAAAAAAACACAAATAAACAAGTATAAAAGAATTCAAACGAGGAAAATAACGGTCAGTGAAATAAATTCAGGGAGACTGACCCTACGTCATTGTAGCATACGGTCATCATTCAAGGTCATGTTTTGTTTTGACTTGAAGAAAGGACAGAAACTATATGTTAAACTATTTCTAGTAGAAGAAATCTTATGAGCAGGGTTAGGGAAGGTGTAAAAGTTTATGATAATGAAAATATTAATTGCTCTTTAAGATGTGCTTAGATGTTAGTAACATTGATATGGCTTGCAAATAGATTTGATACCAATATACATCTTTACTGGACCTCGTACGTCCTTTTTTATTGGTGACTTTGTTTTATAAATTCTTTTCCTTCTTGTTTTTTATTTTATTTTGTTTCTTCCTATTTTGTGCCATTTAATTTTTCCTGTCCAATTCCAACAAGTATTGAATTTTATGTAATGTATGCATGGTTTTTTTTTTTAACTTCAATGGTTGGATTATGTTTTTATAGCGAACATGTCTTTTTAATTTTTCGACGTTTTCATTTTATTTGTTCTTCTTCAAAATTTAACACTATGAGGTATGGGGGAAATCTGCATTCACAATATTATTTTACCATCTGCTTGACCAGATTTTTTTTCTCCATTATTGACGATCAGAATATTTAAAAAAAAAAAAATACCCCAACCTAGGCTTTTGAAGTTTAATGGTCGTTCCCTAAACGTTCTACCAAATAGTTGTGCCAAAGGTACTAAATGATTTAGAAAACAAGAATGTGTCCAAAGTACACGGATGCCCCACTCGCACTATCCTTTTCCATGTTCCATGGACCGTGAAATTGGGTAATTATCTAATTTGGCATTAAAATTAGAAAGATCATATCATAAGCAACAAGAGTACTAAGTTTCAAGTTGATTGGACTTCAGCTTCATCAAAAACTACCTTGACCAAAAACTTTAACCTGAAACTCCCACTTTCATTTTCTATGTTCAGTGGACCGTGAAATTGGGGTCAAAAGTCTAATTTGGCTTAAAAATTAGAAAGATCATCTCATAAGCAACAAGTGTACTAAGTTTCAAGTTGATTGGACTTCAGCTTCATCAAAAACTACCTTGACCAAAAACTTTAACCTGGACGGACGAACGGAACCACAGACGGACGGACGGACGGACGAACGGAGCCACAGACCAGAAAACATAATGCCCCTCTACTATCGTAGGTGGGGCATAAAAATCGTAGCCCTGATGTTTCTATGCTATACGAGGACATAATGATTTTAGAACTACTATTCAATTCAGTTTTGTTTGCCATTGTATTACAATTTTTGCGACATTATCATATTAATACCTATAACAATCATGAAATATTATTTATCGGTCTTCAAACTGTCTATATAACTGTGCTCTGCATAGACAAAAAAAAATAAGAAAAAGAGGCAATGTATTTCTAAAAAGCAAATAAAGAACGAATAAATAGGCTAGCGAATACATAACAGGGTATCAATCGAGCGCATAAACGGATACATGCTGTCACAGGGTGAATTTGAATCGAAGAACTTACAGTGAAAAAGAAGAATACAGGTATCATAAAGGTACAGGGGGGAAAAGGCAAAAAAGGAAAAGGGAATATGTAAAAAACAAGAAATAAGTAATGCATAAATAACGAATTAGGAATAACAAACAATAAAGCTTTTCTCTGACTGTCTTTGCACTAAATCCATTGGATGCTGGGTGTGTACTGATTTATATAATAGTCTAGCATAGATACATGATTTATTTATAAGTTGTAATTGGCTTTAAACTAGCTGTCAATAACTACGAGAACCCTCAGCTCTATATTTAGTTTTTTTTTTTTTTTTGTTGTTGTTTTTTTTGGGGGGGGGGGGTCTACACATACGCGTCAACATCTACTTTGTGTTTTGTTAGATGTATTTCTATGTGTATCCATCTGATGAGTAAAGCATTTTCCAACTGTTGTTTATAGCTAGTTCTCAATTTGTACGCTCACAGACATGTGTAACACCGCTACAATCTTTATGCGCCTGCCCCGGCCAATTCAGGAGCCTGTAGCTCAGTGGTTGTGATTGGTTCATATCTGTCATATTTGTTTTAATATAAAGTAGGCCGCTAGTTTTCTCATTTTTATTGTTTCATATTTTCATGTCGGGTTTTTATAGCCGACCACGGTATTGTTTTTTTCTCATTTGTAAGGCAAATTGCTTACAATTGCTTACGTCTACTTCATTTGAACTTTGGTGGAGAGTTGTCTCATGGATAATCATACTGATACTTCTACATGAAGTCTGTTAATTCCTGGTCAACAGTTATTCAAGTAAAATTATCAAGTAATTAAAACATTAGAAATAGGTACAGAGATTACCTGTATTGCTTAAAAATTCATATTTCTAGTTAAGAAAGTAATGACTTCCCTACTCCTTTATCAGGACTTTGAACCAGCAGTTTACGCGGCAAATGTTTCCTTTTTTGAATTATATCTTCTTCTTACTGCTGCTGCATGGGTATTTCCCAATTTAATGTATGTAGTTGCTTGTAACTTCACTTTAATGTCCAAAAACACCAACATTGAAGGATGAAATGCATAAAACAGTTCATAATAAAAATTCCTAATGATAATAAAGCCCATACGCATGGTGGGAACAAAGCACTGTGTCATCAACATATGCGGCTAAAACATAATCAGCAATAGCTTCTATTTTCTTCTCTATTGGCGTATCTTTATTAAATATTCAACAAAGCAATAAGTTTTCTCCTCTCATTGACTGTCTAATGCATTTTAAGTCATTTTCCTTTAGATGCTCATCTTCATTGTGAAATATCTCCGAACATATAATACTTTTTAAGCGAAAAATAAGAATAAATATATATGTTCCGGACCATATGAGTATCTGGACCATACGCGTATGGACATGACCATATGGGTATATACTCATATGGTCCGACCATACGCGTATGGTCCGACCGTACGCGTATGGTCGGGGTAATTAACATTCTATTACAGTTTACTTTTCATACTTCTAAACGCTTCATATGGTACAATGTATCACCGTTCATTAAAAAAACGCTTTCATATACATGTAGGTAATTTTATTATTATATTATAATAAAAAGATAAGCTAAATAAAAATAAGAAGTAATTAGTTTCACATAATTAATTATACTTAATTGTCAAATTTATAGTAATTTAAAACACTTATTATACCGATGGTCATTACCGATGGTCACTACCGATTTGTTATTACGAGTGAATGGCAATACGTCGACTAAAAAGCTATGCTACCGTGTGGAAGTGAATGTCACCCCAAGCCTACCTGCAAGATTTTAGCTATCGATGGAAACTATAACTATGGCATCAGTATTTAATTTTTACGTAGTTTTTGGATTATAAAATTAATAAATTGTCAGGTAACCATCACTATTGTTTAAATATTTTTTTTGTATTATTGAAACGTTTATAATATAAATTGAAAAAAAATACCTATATGGTCAAAATACTCATATGGTCCGGCCCGTTAATACCCAAATGCGTATTATACTCATATGGTCCGACCATACGCGTACGGTCGGACCATACGCGTGCGGCGTATGGTCGGACCATATGAGTATACGCATATGGTCATGACCATACGCGTATGGTCCAAATACTCATATGGTCCGGAACATATATATTAATCATTAATATTTATGATAGATATGTGTACAGGTAAATTGGCGCAAATGAGTGCCGAATATTTGTCGCAAATGATACCCCCGAAAAACAGTAATTAGCGCAAAAGGACTGCTGCCCCAGAAAAAGGGGAAAAGGACAAATAATTCTTAATATTCCAATTTTTCAATGGGTTATTTTAAATTCAAGAGTTTTTTAAAATGTTCTGAAACTTTTCTAAGCAACCAATTTAAGGCAAGAACTCCATAACTAAAACATTTTGTGTCGTGGTAAATACTATAAAAAAAGTTTTTGATAAACCTAAATATTTAAATTAAAAAAACAGGGCTACTTTTAATTTATTTTTAATAGAAATGTATCCGGACGTTTGTTGTAGATATATTATATCATTACCGTTTCTGACTTGTTATAGTCGTTAAAATCGCGATAAATTTGAATTGATCAGTTGATTTGTTGTACATTGTTTCTCGCAGTTTTTATAATAACAAGTAATAATTTTGATATATTCACTATAGAAAATGATAAGAAAAATCAGTATACATAATTACATATGATATATATGTGAACAACTTTTTGGCATCATAGAAAATGTCTTGGGAAATTTAATTCAATTTTACAGTATGAATGTTAAATATAGCCTTTCAAACATGTTCGAACTACATGTATGTAACCCCAGTGATATATATATATTAAGATCTCGATTTAATTCTGTTATAATTTTAATGTAAGCAAGCTGGAAAGGGGACCTTATACAATGGAAATAGAAAATTGTGATAAAGTTGAATCTTTAAAAGACAAAGTTCAGACAGGAGATAAAAAATGCTCAAGTCCAAAACCAGGTATGTCTTATATAGCGTTGATTTCGCTGGCCATACAAAGTTCTTCACCAAGGAAAATGCTGCTGTCTGAAATATATAACTGGATCACAGAAAACTACCCGTATTATGAAATGGAAGAAAGAAGTTGGCGAAATAGTATAAGACATAACCTATCTTTAAACGAATGTTTTGTAAAAAGTGGGAGATGTGAAAACGGAAAAGGTAACTACTGGTCAATACACCCAGCTAACATAGACGATTTTGCAAATGGCGACTTCCGCCGGAGAAGGGCGCGTCGCCGTGTTAGGAAATGTGACGAAGAACTGCAGAAGCTAGTGTCGTGTGAAGACGATGAGGATGACGATAAAAGTTCTGTTACCGATGAACCATACTGTACTATAGTTCCACAAAATGCATACGTTCCGATGACGAGTACGTGGGCCTCAACGGATTATCTCACTGCAATGTTTAGTGTAGAAGCAATTCTATCCCCAGAGGAACGGATCCGGTACTTTTGTAGAAATAATAGCTCCGAAGAAATCAACGCAACGAATGAAATGTATCAACATTCTTATCAAGGGAACAATCAGATATTTGATCAGTCAAATTATCAAGGATTTGAGCAATCTAACGATCATCAGACTTTCGTTCACCCATCTACAGTTAATGTCAACGTAAACGTAAGCGTACAAAGCATTCCGAACAACGTCGATCAGATGATTCCTTCCTGGCAGGATACATTTCACAGATTGCAGACGGATCTTCATACTAAGTGCTAAAGTTAGTGATATTTGCTACATTTGGGGAAACCTGTTAAGTTGATTCACCGATCATTTATTCGTCAAAATGAAACAGAAATAAACAGATAATGAAATAGCCTACTACCTCCATTACCCTTTACATTCGAGGAAAACCTACTCGTTATTATTGGATATTCTCAATCGGTGTTTTGATTTATACATTTATGTATAAGAGCCGTAAACATCTTGACTGTGTTGTGTTAATATCAAACGTGCTTTAAGAGAAGTGATGTTATTGTTACTATATTTTCCCCTCTTTACAAGTATGAATATGGACAATACTTGCTCGAGTTTCGGTTAATATCAGTTGAGTGTAATACAAGAAACGCTTTAATTTATTTATTAAAGTTATGTATTAGAAAATTGAATGCCTTTTTCTTTTTATTTCTAAAATTGTTTGCCAGTATTTTTACTGGTATTTTTAGACAACCGAATCATTTGTAACAAAATAGAAAACATGTAGCCTGTATAATTCGAAAGATTTGTGCAAAACGTCAAACTATGAAAACTTTGGTATTTAGTTATAGCCAACGAATTTGTTTTCATCAACAAAGGGTTTTTAATTTTTTTCATCTTTAGTAACATAAAAAAAAGTGTGGACACAGATCAGTGTAGGAATAAAGAACTCCCTTACCAAAGTTTGCACGATAAGTTTGGTACATATGTTACACATAGTAATATTATGGAGGTATTACATACATGTATGTGTTCATTCATTTAACATAATTTTCAGGTATTGAACGAATTTTAAGCGATAAACTACAATTATGTTTAGTATGGTGTCCATCACTTTAGTATCATTGGTGCATGCTTTAGTTTGACTGTCTTTCTAGTAGGGTTCTTTGATACACTGTTTCGATTGGTGACAATTATTTTTGATTGATTTGGCACCAAATATGGTCATTCTTCAAGTTGTATCACTTATTGAAGATTTTGATAAAAGTTTGAGAAAGTTTCAAAGAAAATGGTATGTACTAGTTCATGTATATGCATTAACAATATCAATATGGTTCGAAGTTAAGTTATTATCCCAAACCGAATCCATCTTTGATTTAATTAGATAAGTAGCAAAAGTTAAAATGTGAAGGGGAGCGGCCTTCGTGCATTTGTGCATAATCTGGTTTTAATGTTTGTGATGGTTTGTTATGAGGTGTATGTATGTTTTGTCATATAGTTCTGTTATGTGGCAACATGGTGGTCATTCATGTTTTTTTTTGTATATCATACTGATAATACTTATCAGTATAGGACATCACAGTATCTTAAATGCAAGCTTTTTTTCAAATATTAGAGATAGTTTCCTAGAAAAACTATGCATATGTATTTCTGAAAGAGTATATGTTTGATTTTGATCTGCATTTACACCTAAAAATCCTAATTTACAACGCCAAGAGATTCACAAAGAAATCTTTACAATTTCAGGCAAATTTGCAGCCCCAACAGACATTTCGATTCATCTCTGAACAATTTCAAATTGGCGAAATTGTGAAATATCTTTAAATGAAGAGTCCTGCAAAGTTCGTATTACGATACAGGGCCAGTTAGCCTATTGGAAATGAGAAATGCCATGCTTATAAAACTAAAATTGAGAATGGAAATGGAGAATGGTTTTAAAAGACAACCCGACCAAAAAGCCGAAAAGAGCCCGAGGCCACCAATGAGTCTTAGACACAACCGTAAAAATCCCTAACCCTTAATCCGGTGGCGGTTTCAGCTGGCTCATAAACAAAAATATGTACTCGTTCAGGGAAAATGGACATCACCGAAACATATAAATGAACTAGAATAAAACTTTCAAATAATCAAAATTTTCAAAATCAATAGCCATGACTGAAGGGACGAAGCCAAATAATCTCAATTTAAAAGGAAACGTGTCAATTCTAATAAATATGCATACCAAATACCATTGACTGACCACTGATGGGTCGCCTAGCTTAAACTGGTCACATCACGAACTAATACATTTTAAGTAAGCAAAAGATCAAAGTCATTGAACTATGACTGAATGGCAGGCCAAATAATTAGCGTTGAAATGTGATGTGCCAATGTAGATTCAAACAAATAAATAATTGACGCCGCAGCCGGAAACATCAGACCTGTTTCTGACTTTTCAACTTCGTTAAGGGCAGACAAAAATCTTGAATTGCTTTTTTAACGGTCCATACCTTAATGCTAATAAATAGTTAATTGGAGATCCTTTATAATCCTTCCACCATGTTATGATTTACTCTTTCGTACAACATGTACATGTGTGGGTGTCCGTTTTCAAATCTAAAGATGATTCACATCAACGAACTGGTCACAGTTAGTACATGTATAGAACATTAATACTATAATTACAAATCTATTTAATATGTATACTTTGAAAAAGTTCTAAAAAATATAGAATCTATAGCCTGTGCTAGTCCGTAGCATAATGGTTGTTTCCCATTCGTTTGATGTATTTGAAGTTTTTTGCCAATTGATAGGGGTCGTTCCGATTTGAATTTTCGGTATTTTTGTTATTTTACTTTTTACTACTGATACAACCAAAAAGAAACTTTACTGATGGCGTAATTTGAACAACAATTTATGTTACATCACTTCTTGTACAAATGGTTTGTTCTGCATGGGTGATTTTTCATCTTTCGAATATCTGGTAGTTTGTTTAGGACATATTAAAATATCAGATTAATAAAATTGCTTCAAAAATACAGTGAGTTCTTTTAACTATAAGTGTTTCCAACACACAATGCACCTGCAAATGCAGTAAAAGTAGCAAACTAAGTTATGTTTTACATTTTGTTCTTTGCATGGGAGATTGTAGTTTAACAGTTTAGATTTATTAATGTGAATGTTAATGACACTATCACTATAGAGTAAACACATTGGTTTTTAGTCAGCCAGCTATAGCAAATTTCATTTGTTACATACTGTTCAGTTATATAGTATATAAACATGTTTATGTGACAAACACATTAATCTCTTAAACCGATAACCTATAACAACTATTGTTTAAATCTTTGACCTTTTCTGCTTTAAAATTCTCACAAAAAGATCTATTTATTGAAGATATTGGCATTTCTAAAAACTCCTTAAAATCTTCCGTTATGGTATTAAATTATCATACAAAGCAAATGGAACCCATCTGAACCATAACTTCTCTGGCAATGAAGAATTTATAAACATAAGACACGTGTTCAGTTTATACAGATTAAATAATACTCTTCTGATAAATCTTGAACTATAGATTTCGTCTCAAATCTAAATAATTACATTAGATGTATGTTTCATTATGATAGTTTATTCTGATTGGCTAACTGCACATCACGTGTTATTCCGTAAGAAATTGTATTGCTCAATAAAACTTTTCATTCATGATAACACGTGGTCCCACAATAAAGTGCACAGGTGAATTAAATAAAACAATAATAAAATTCGTGTTTTCATGATCATTGCTAAAAAAAATGTAATTATAAGTATTGAATGCGTCTTTTTGTAACTTCATAGGGTTGTAAAAGCGTTGACCGTGCGCACATTTAGTATGAAGCGCTTCCGCGCTTCATACAAAAATATACTTCGGTCAACGCTTTTACATCCTAATGAAGTTACAAAAAGAAGCATTCAATTCTTAAATGAAAATAACTTTTTCGTAGGGGATGTTTAAATATTGTGAGTTAGCGTAAATCTTTCCCTGTGAATATAGAGATTTATTGAGGGAGTATCATTGCAGGTATTCAATCAAAAATGGTTTTTATATTATAATGATGCCGATGGAACTATAATACATTGAAAACATGTCCTTCCGATCCAATATGTATCCTTGGCTTATTTTACTTACTGGTACGGTTATATTTATGTTGGTAGTCATTATCTGGAATTTTGTGGGATGCGGAAAGATTTTCTAATTTAGTGTAACTATGACGCAATAATAAAATGTTCATTTCATTTTTTGTTCTGCTTTATTTGTTGTTGGTATTGCAAATTGTTCGTGTACTAATATAAGCAAGTTAAATCCTTTGAGCTTGCATTCAGTAACTCAGAGCATTCTTCAATACAGTATGACTTGTTAAATTGAGAATGGAAATGGGGAATGTTCATTTTGTCTTAATTTCCAATACCATTTTTTACAAAGTTGAATTTTTATCAGGTACTTGTATTTATTTTGACTTGGAAATCTTCTTATTTGTTATTTTAAGCCAAAGAGTCCTAGCTTTGAGGTGGAATAAAATACTTGAAGGGATAACTTGGAATTATAAAGAAAGCATACCGTACCAAATAAACTCATCTTAAATACAAGGATTGAAACTTTGTATTTGCGTCAGCGTGCGTTTCGCCTACATAAGACTCATCAGTGACGCCCGAATGCAAAAAAGTGAAAAGGGCCAAACCCAGCCTGATATATGCTGTGGTTGCCTTCTATTTATTTTGTTCTTCAAAGAATAAAATGAGGCAGGCGCTATTTTACATACTTGTATCTGGTCACGTCTACAAACAATCATGGAAACTATCTTTGTTTAGACTTGACAAAAAAGAGGGTCGAAAGATACCAGAGGGACAGTCAAACTACTCATAGGTCGAAATAAACTAACAACGCCATGGCTAAAAAATAAAAAAGACAAACAGACAAACAGCAGTACACAAGACACAACCTAGAAAACTAAAGACTAACCAACACGAACCCGACCAAAAACTGGGGGTGATCTGAGGTGCTCCGGAAGGGTAAAATATCCTGCTCCACATGTGGCACCCGTCGTGTTGCTCATGTTATTACAAACCCGGTAAACAGAGTAATTCGGTAGGTCACATTTGTGCTGAAAAGAGACGTGGATTGTAGTTACGACATAAGGAACATATCCAGTATCATCTGTGAAACGGTTATTCCATGATAAGGGTCAACCATATATAATAAATAGATCAGCCCTAGGTTCAATATCAGCACAAGAGCCGCATGGCTCGAGGGCTGATATTGACTGAGGGCTGATAATACATGCGATATGAAAAATGACATGTTATGATATTTTTATCGTATGCTTCAACAATGGAGAAAAATAACAGATTCATATATTAATCCTTTTACGTGGTTCTCAAATAGAAGTTCAAAGAGTGAAAAGTTCACGGACGTCGGACCCCAAATTTAGTACATCCGATATGAAATCTTTCTATCATACGCCTCAACAGAAAAGAAAAAGATTTTAATATGGACGAATGGACAAAAATATGCATAAATACACTGTTTGGAAAAGTCAACTTTTTTAAAGTAACATTCTAAATTATATGTTTGAAACTTTTAAAAATGCATTTATTTAATAATTTGTTTGCTTGTTTGTTGATTATTTTTTTAAATTATTATTATTTTACACAATATACTTTCCAGTATATCCAAAGAATTGTTTTGTACACTATATAAAAAAGAAGATGTGGTATGATTGCCAATGAGACAACTATCCACAAAAGACCAAAATGACACAGACAATAACAACTATAGGTCACCGTACGGCCTTCAACAATGAGCAAAGCCCATACCGCATAGTGAGCTATAAAAGGCCCCGATAAGACAATGTAAAACAATTCAAACGAGAAAACTAACGGCCTTATTTATGTAAAAAAAATGAACGAAAAACAAATATGTAACACATAAACAAACGACAACCACTGAATTACAGGCTCCTGACTTGGGACAGGCACATACATAAATAATGTGGCGGGGTTAAACATGTTAGCGGGATCCCAATCCTCCCCCTAACCTGGGACAGTGGTTTAACAGTACAACATAAGAACGAACTATAAAAATCAGTTGAAAAAGTCTTAACTCATCAGATGGACAAAAATAAAAGTGGACGTGGCCCGGTACTTATACATCCCGACACAAAAAGTACTTATACATCCCGACACAAAAAGACACAATAAACAGATCTGAGAGTACTCGCAGTTATCTGACAGCTAGTTCAAAGCCACTAATAACTAATAAAAAAATCATGCAACTAAGACTAAATTATCAATCCGTACACATCCAACATCCAATGGATTAAGTGTAAAGACGTCATAAACAGCCAGAGAAAAACATGACCTTGTGCAATGCCAAGTTACAGGTATCGACAGATTGTAGATCCATGAATATGTATATACATATAACATACTAGGAATATTTAGTTAGCTTTTAATTTACTGATAACAAAATCAATATTTATACCAATAAAAACAATATTCAATGATCTTATTACAGTGTTGAATAGGTAACCTTTTAGAATAAGTTTATTTAAAGTTTACATTGATCATTTCTTAATTTCCGTTAAAATCAAAAACGTCACAACAGACACGGACATAGCGAACAAGTTGTGAAATATAAACACCGTAAGATGGTGCCAAAGGAACATCACCATCTAAAAATGAAAAATTAACAATAGGGAACGAAAAATCGTCTCTTTTGTCGTAAATTTTAGTGTGGAGTTTCCCGTTTAAAACCGAAATATCTAAATCCAGGAAAGGACAGTTATTACAGAATAAATTTGATTTATTTAAAGTAAGTTCCTTGGGGTAAATTTCCGCAGTATATTGAGAAAATTCTTGATTATTTAACGAAAATATATCATCAAGATAACGGTAAGTGTTGTTGAATTTATCAATTAAATGCAGGGTCTTTACTGAGTCTAGTCATGAACTGTGATTCGTAACAGTACAAAAACAAGTCTACTTTTAAAGGGGCACAATTAGTGCCCATGGGGATACCTACAACCTGTCGATAAACTTTGTTGCCGAAACGTACATAAATGTTATCAAGGCGAAAATTAATAACTTCAATCATCTCATCACACCTCCAGTAAGTATATCTAGCATATTTACCTTTCTCATTAAAGAAGAAGGCTTTAAATGAGTTGCAGCAAATATATCTACATTCAGCTTTACCAAACGACCATTTAATTAAATAGGAAAACTTTTGTTTAATAAGATAGTGTGGAAGTGTAGTGTAAAGAGTAGAAAAATCAAAACTATCAACAGAATCAAAAGGACCATCATAATCACGTTATTTATCTAAAACATCCAAACAATTTTTTACACTCAAAAAATGGTTTATACCACTCTGTTCATATATTTTATCACAATAGTTTATGCTAAGCTCTTTAATAGTAGTTAATGAACTACATGTAGTTAAGAGCACTGAAAGATTAGTTGTAGAACACTTACTAGAGGCCGAGATGAAACGATATTTAAATGGTTTTTTGTGTAGTTTAGGTAGCCAATACATAGTAGGGACCTTCAAATGTTCAGAAGAAGCCTTAAGCTTTGATGTGGTTGTGATATGCTTGTTTACTATATGACTCTCTGTGGAGCGGATAGACTTGAATGTAGATGAATTTAAAATTTCATTCTTAAGGTGAGAGGTACGTAAATGAACGCCTCTAGCGGAAAACGGGAAAATAGGCGTTTGTTGCTATGAGAGTTATCTCCCGTACACCATAAAAACTATTTTCAAGATGTCGGAATATATTTCGCTTCGTCGGAATAATGGTCAATTTGGTGGAAGAGTTTTGAATGCATCTCATCAAAAATATAGTTAAAATTAAATAGAATGAAATTCAAAACAGTGTGGCTGTGGCCATTGATTGACACATTAAATTCATCCATTGACTGGGATAATTTAGGTGAACGTTTGTATGTAACGACTACTGCTCACTATTTACTTTTTAAAGACACTTAAACTATGGGGTCACCAAAGGTTCTCAACACCTTAATAAAGTAATTCGAAAAATTAATCAGAAATAACACGATGTTTTGATTTATATCAATTATATAAATCAAAACATAAAGGTTATTCCTGATTAATTTTTCGATTTTTTTTTTATAATTAAAGGCGTTAAGAAACCTTTGGTGACCCCACAGTTTAAATGTCTATCGTAGGTACGTCGTGAACAGTGGTCGTTACAGACAAACGTTCACATAAATTGTCCCAGTCAATGGATGAATTTAATGTGTCAATCAATGGCCACAGCCACACTGTTTTGAATTTCATTCTAATGTAAAATGAAATATCTTGTAACAGTTAAACAGTGCTTTCCTCCCATGAAAATGAAAGAAACTTGGCATGTCATGATGGCCGAAGAGCGACTGAGTTAGGTTTACATGGTTTACTCATACGCTGACCAAATTAAAGCTTGCATATAACTTATGTTTCTGCAAAACTGTTTAAAGTACAAAGAATGTATGGAACGCCATGACTGTCTTCTGATGTTGATTGTTTAATATGTTTGGTGCTTTATGCATTATGTTCAGTAGTATGTATATTATGTTCAGTAGATATCCTATTATGTTCAGTAGTTATTACATTATGTTCAGTAGTTATTACATTATGTTTAGTAGTTTTTACATTATATTCGGTGCTTTAGTTATTATGTTCAGTAGTTTCATTATTATAGTCAGTGGTATTTTAATTATGTTCGGTACTTCTGACGTTCTATTCAGTACATTTTTCATTATGTTCAGTACTTTCGACATTAAGTTCAGTAGATTCAATATTATTTGCAGTACATTATGTAATACCTTCAGTAGTCCCGCTTTCTTTATATTCAGTAGATTATTCATTATGTTCAGTAAAAGCATCTGCATATTCGGTTCGTTCAACTATATGTTCAGTGGTTGTATCATTATGATGATATGGTAAAAGTGGTTGTATCATTATGATGATGTAGTAAAAGTCGGGAAGTCAATAACGGAAATTGTCGGAAAAAAACGAACGCGGATATTTTTGACGGACGTTTAATTCATGAACACCTTTACATGATTAAATGAAAATGAAAGAAATGGAAGCAGTTTTAAATCGGTGTGGTTTACGTTTCCAAGTTGGCATTTTTCACCAGGAAAAATAACTCCTGACTTTATTTGTAAGTTGTCGCTACAAGATTTCGCATATTTAGGTACATGTATGAACGACAGGAGAAAAATAATGGAATTAAGAATAGCTTGTGTTCATTTCAGCAGCAATATTTTGACTAAGATAGCTCGAACAAATGCCTAACGGATAACTTTTTTCAATCCGTTCATGTCCGCAAGACGTCCGTTCTTATCTGTTAGACTTCCGTCCATATCCGTTGCATGTCAGTTTAGCCAGAGACATATATACACATGTGTATATATGTCTCTGGTTTAGCGTACGTTTAATCCGTCGACGTCCGTTCTGTCTGGTGGAAAATTTTGAGCATGTTCAAAACTTTGAACTGATGTCCATTGGATGAAATGTCCGTTGAACGTCCGGTAGGCGTCTGTTTTGTACGGTACTCGTCCGTTTCACTTCCGTTTTGTATTCTTAATGTGTCCGTTATACATCCGTTTGAGGTCTGGCAGATAAATTCACCAACGGACTTCTAACGGACGTCTAACGGATAAAACGGATGTTGAACGAATGTGAAACGGACTTCTACCGGACGTATAACGGATTAAAGGGATGATGAACCGATCTTAAACGGATAAATGCCAATTGAAAATTTCGCGTCTGAAATGCCAATTAGCCTTCCTTAAGATTCATCAATTCTTATTATTCATAATCGATCTTAGAGTAAGGGCACGTCTTTACAATCAAGCAGCTTTTATTCAGTCCAGACACTGCCCTTTGGTGGCACTTGCTTGTGGTTTAACGGATAAAATTGATGTTGAACGAATGTGAAACGGACTTCTACCGGACGTATAACGGATAAAATGGATGATGAACGGATCTGAAACGGATAAATGTTAATTGATAATTTCGTGTCAGGATTGTCAATTATGGGTACGTCAGATTTCTTGAGGTTCATGAATTCTTATTATTCATAATCGATCTTAGAGTAAGGGCACGTCTTCACTATCAAGCAGTTCTTATTCAGGCAAGACACTGCCCTTTAGTGGTAGTTTGAAGAACAAACCAAAACCAAATATACAGAAACATTTTGATTATTTACAAGATTTACATGTATTTTTATTGTCGCCTTTAATTTTTTCGGATTACTGTAGAAGGGGATAATTTTTCTTAATTGGCTTAAATGTAGAGGGGAATACAAAAGATTTTAAGTTTTCATGGGTAGAGGAGCCGCAAAGCACCCATCACCTTTAACCGGTAAACAAATTAGAAGTCTCTTGCGTAATTGTCTCTTTTTATTTTGTTATTCATTGGAACGCTTTATATCAAAGGAGAAAAGGGGAGGGTAAACACACAATTGATCATGCCAAGAAATTGCCTCCGTTGAAATTCTGCAAACATCACATAGAGCAAATTATATGGAAGATTAATATTGACCATTCGGTATATAGCTGTGTTCTAAATGACACGTACATGGAGGTCCTAAATTAATTTGTTGAATGAAATCAAATCTTTAAATACTAATGGGTGCCGTAGGAGGTCGACCGGAATTTTTAGCTCGGATTTCTTGGCATGTAACAGATAGAAAACTCAGGATTAGAATTCATAAAACAAAAAAGGGGCAGTGGCAAATATTTCATGTATATTTTGAAAACAGAGATTTACCCCGGCACCCTTTGCCATAAAACTTTCTTTTTCTTATTTGTGCCTTCGGATTTCATGAATAAAACGTCCGTCAAAAATATCCGCCTTCGTTTTTTTCCGACAATTTCCGTTATTGACTTCCCGACTTTTACTACATCATCATAATGATAAAACCACTGAACATAAAGTTGAACGAACCGAATATAATACCAATGCTTTTACTGAACATAATGAATAATCTATTGAATATAAAGAAAGCGGGACTACTGAAGGTATTACATAATGTACTGCAAATAATATTGAATCTACTGAACATAATGTCGAAAGTACTGAACATAATGAAAAATGTACTGAATAGAACGTCAGAAGTACCGAACATAATTAAAATACCACTGCATATAATAATGAAACTACTGAACATGATAACTAAAGCACCGAATATAATGTAAAAACTACTTAACATAATGTAATAACTACTGAACATAATGTAATAACTACTGAACATAATAGGATATCTACTGAACATAATATACATACTACTGAACATAATGCATAAAGCACCGAACATATTAAACAATCAACATCAGAAGACAGTCATGGCGTTCCATAAGAATGGGTCTCGGAAGTATTTTGTTTATACCTTGGGGTAACTGTCCATACATGAACTTACTATACGCCGGTAATCGGCAAAGATCAGAGACTTAAAAAATCGGGAATGTTGATATGTGACGTAAAAACGAAATGTAGTATGTTGATACATGTGATAAGAATATGATAAACACGTACAATCACTACACACGTAAACTCTCACAATAACAAATTAAAGCTTACTCTATATATTGTCATTTTATTTATTGAAATTCCAAAGCAAACTTTGTCACGGACTTACATTCAGTCTTTTGCATTCAAAGAAATAAATTTTCCCAAAACAAATGTCTACGTGAGTGAAAACGGCTAGGACGTATTCAATCCTCGACACAAAAAAAAAGAGGTTAATACAAATATTTTTTAATTTGATATTCCTGTTATGACTGTTATATAACCATTTTCTCATATAAATATAAACATATATTTCTTTACAGTGCTTTCTTTCACGTCCGCGATATGGTCTATAAATAGAATTTGAAAATGAAAGTACTAGTGCTATTAAAAACAAATAATTCATATTTAGTAAAAATAAATATTGAAAAGCAAAAGAGTTTAATTGCTTTCTGTGTGACATGAAATTTGTAAAATATAAAATTTCAGACAGGTAAGCAAGAGAAAGTGACAATAAACTTGAACGAGAATCGTAATGACTTATGGTGATGGGACCTTCAACAGTCCGCATGAACAAATGGGAAACCCGAAGTAAAACTGTCTTTCAAAATGAACGAAAATTTAAAAGAAATGAATACACGTTGCTTTTCAGTCAATTTGAATTGAATGGAACATTGTGAATTACAAGCTTCCAGCATGAAAAAGCGGCAAAGGAAAAAATATAGATCCGCTGATTGAAAATGACGGCTTTACCGCCACTTCAAAAATAAAATAATTAGCAAAGTATATATATTATACTGAAGATATAGAAATTTCTGCTTGCATCAATCAATTCATTTTTAATTGCGCAAAATTTTGGAATTACAGTTATTTCGATTTCATTTGATACTGTTTATATACATGTGCAAATGCTGCTATAAAAATTTAGAATTAGAGTTTTTATTTTTGCTTTACGTATTTCTTCTCAAACATTGCGAAAACTTGCCAAAAATTCTAAAGTACGAACAGGAATATTGTTGGCATAAATTACGAGGTCCATAATGCTGTTGGCAATTTCCAATCTCTGCAACATCTAATACATACGTTAAAATCCCTCGAAGACGGTTCTTCAAAATCACATGCAGCTTTTCTATTCAGTATATGGTTAGCTTGATCATTACAGCACACAAAATCTATACTGGATAAATTTATCCGAACGTCATATAAAGTGTGTTCAAAGTCTATGTTGAACAATTTATAACAACACATAGCTGAGTGGGGGATAGAGCAGATTGATATCCCGAGAAAACATAATGTCAACCGCGGCGAAACCGAATAACAAAAAAAAAAAACCAAAAGATAAATAAGTTGGAATTTATATACATTTGTTTTAGATATTCACATCTATGCACTGTCCGCACTATAATAACGGAATAAACCAACAATGGAGAAAAAGTAGGGATAATATGCAACAAACTTTGAAATGTTTTTTTTTATTGGTCTTTTGGCTATAATCTACATTTATCCCACATCTCCTTTCGTGTCATATTATACACACTACTTAAGTTTGCAAATGACCAGTACTATTTGGATCGAAGTATGTGTTCATGTTTATGTTAAGTTCTCGTGTCATTGAACCATAATTTTATATATTTTATATGCATGACCTCCTATAACTATCGGAGGATTAAAAGTTAAATGCTGTGACTTTTTTATGCACACGCCGTAGCGAAGGGGGCATAACTTTTCTTAACACTTGTCCGTCTGTCCGTCCATCGTATCGTATAAAATTGGTTTCCGTTCTCTAACTTTAGTTTGCTTCAAACCAGGGGCGTAGCTACCCGGAGGCACGACAGCACGTGCATCCACGTCATTTTCACAAAAAAAAAAAAAAAAAAAAAAAAAGCAGAAGAGAGAGAGATTAGTTGGTCAATCGGAATCGGAGACTGTTGGTGTCTCTTCCGTCTATCCCGGATATTAGTTTGACAACCTAGTTACAAGTGTTGATGAAGCTGTTCATTCAGAAAAAGATCGTAGCTCCGAAGTTGCGTGCACATTGATTCGGCATGCAAAAAAAGAAATGGCAAAATAAAAATTTATAAATTGAATGTTAAAGGAAACACCTATGTTGTCACTTTTTTTAATTGATGAAATATCATTAAATAACGACATTTGGTTTCAAAATATTTTTTTTTTTGTGGAGATTATGACAAAATCGGAAGGTTACTTGTATCTTTTACAAGATTTTTACTTTTGAATTTGTAATACTCAGTCTTAGATATGTAGTTTTGGAGACATTTTACAGTGTACAGTTCATCAGTTTGGAATGAGATGTACCAATCGGCATTAGAATTATCAGATCCCTTCGATATCGTTGAAAATATGCCGAGGCGATGTGCTTGACAGACTACCGGAGCCAATCACCCTGCAACCATGCCAAAACAGTATTGGAAAGTCTCATTATTTTTTGCGTTCATAGACCATATGATAAGGCAACTGGAGAGTGGAGTCGCGTCAAGTTTTCAGAAAATCGCATCTTTTTGCTGTATCTGCTTCATCGTGTTGTAGGAAATATCACAAACGAACAAATCTCAATATTGTCTGAAACATACGAAACTGACCTAGCATGTAATTTTGACGAATTCAATTGGGAGGTCGCTCGATGCCGAACACGTACGCTGGTTTATAACATCTCGCGAGTGCTACCATGCCATGATGGCCCTGAGAACTATCAGTCACGGTACTACGTATGTAATTGAACACAAATGTACGATCAACAATGAACAATGAAAGTTACATAGCATTACTGCATATTCATCGGGATTTCAGTGTGAATGTTGACAAAGTAATAGAGAAGTTTGTTTCTGCCCAGACCCGAAGAGCAGATTTTGGACAATTTTGAGTAAATTCTGTATCACAAATATGTGTTGTTTATGTATTGCTATATTCAGAAGATTTATTAATAGTTTTACATTCATAAATTTTTATCTACATATAGCTCCTCTTTTAACCGTCCTATGACCGAAAACCGAAAAAAAAAAAATTTCTGCATAGGGTCCCAAAAATTTTTCTTGGTAGTTGCTTCCACATCGTTTCTTTCTAGCTACGCCCCTGCAAACAAATGTTAGAAGACTGATACAATGCTGATTACCAAAACAAATCACATATCTAGTTTAAATTTTGGTGGCGTCACTTTTAAAGTTTTTTTTAGTAATATCACTTTATAACATCATATGCAATCGGGCGCATCATCTGTGTCCCATGGACACATTTCCCCATTTATTTACCATTGTTTGTCTTTTGGCCGTTTTTCGTTTTTTCACAAGACATTGTCAGTATGTTTCCGGCTTATAAGTTTCAATTTCCCGTTGCACGGTATATTTCGCCTCCAATATTGTGAAGCAGCAAAATTGTGGTCGAATATGTGAACATTGAATGTATCTCGTCATTCGGAGAATCTATTTTAATGATAGATCTTTTATCGTATCTGTTCAATAAGTTTATAAACATGTGTCCTTAAACATTGTGTTTTTAATCATTCCAGAAATACGTTATAAATACTTCAGACGTCGTATAATCACTGAAAAAACAATAATAGGTAATCAAACCTTTTTCCAGGCAGGATAATATGCTCTATAACGCATTTGAATAACCAAACAAATTATAATGAGGCAGTCGTTGTCTTTACAATTCTGCTGAAATAGCCTTGACGTTGCGTAATCCTTTCGGCGACGTCATGATTTTTCTCTCTTTTCCCGTCAACAACACCCTTTCAACAGCTGATATATGAAAGAGGAGTTCGGTAACCCTATGAAAATTATATATCAAAAGAAAGGGAAATAATACCTTAAAAACATTTGATTTTTATAGAAAAATCGTAGGATTGGTTTAAACTGCAGAATAAATAAAGCTTGAAATTTCTTATTTTTGGTTCAAATTTGACGTTATGTCTATGTACTTTATGTTGTTTCATTACCATTTTCAAATGCCTGGAACTCGGAAATTAGATCGGTGACCAACTTAAATCTTTTAATAAGTTCTACGTGCATACAATTTCTTTTAAAAATCGCAGGACAAGCCATTTACGTACCTGTTACCTTAAGAACGTCCGTGTAGTATTTACGGCATACCACCACCACATTGTTGGCTGCTTTGTCGGCCGGTACAAACACAAACCGCTTTGAAAGTATTTGAAGTTTATTTCTTATTCTGGAAATAGGTGTCTACTTTATAATGTTTTTCACTGCAAACGAAGCATTAAAGTATATTTTCCGATATTTGCCGAGTATTACCGGAATGCGATGCGATAACGTTACGGAAAGGCGTGTGTTAATAATCGAAGCATGTGATAAACTTTTCATATCACCCCGCAAAGCACCAATTCGAAAAATATGGAATTTACGTTAATTTAATGCTATTATCATACGGTAAATATCATATGCTATTTAGTCTAAGTATATGATAATAACATGTCTTTTCCATATTTGGAATCAGGGCACAATAACCAATATATTCTTTTTTGCCCCGGGCAATTTTGAGGTTATTACATATGCAGAATCTAACGTATTCGTAACAAATATGTGATTGGTAATTTTTCACCTACACTGAGGTGCTGGAATAGGTCGGAATATCAAACATTAGTATTACCCTACTTCATTTCACATACTTGTCCAAGTCAGAAATCGCGTCAGCAGTTGTAGAATATAATATCTTTATATTTTTCATAATTTTGAAGAATTGGGTATTAATGGGAGACTCGTAAACTAAGTATTAAAAATATTTTTCGGACACATGTCTTTTGTTAACGACAGCATGTTACTGTAGATAATAAACATGTAATTGAATGATTATAGAAAAAAAAAACATTCTCTTAGCACGCTCACTCGAAATTTTGAAATATTAAAAAAAGTGTCTAGTTAATGACAATTAAAGTCTTCAAACTCTGGAAGGACAAACATGAAAATCGTCAAAAGGTTAAAATGTAGTTAAACAAATTATGTATTTTTTTTTCAAATTGAAGTTTATGAATTCATGCTGAGTTTAATTTTAGAAACATTTGTAGTTTGAATGCTATTGTGTGATATACTGAAAAACCAAATTTGTTTCTACATTAATATGTTTACAGAATTGTGGTTCTACATAATGTTCAATAAGTAGGAAGTTTACTATTTGTCACATCAACACTATAATACTTCCTTAAATCACATTTCTTAAGGTTTATGTACCCTTCTGTAGCCATTTTTGTACGAATTTTTTAAACATCAATTGTATCAAAACTACAGGTATAATGAATAATAGAGACAGGCCATTTTGATCATATACTTGGGGGAAACTTGATGCAAAGCATTACTATTTACTGTTGCATTGCATTTAACAGAAAAAGAGTACTTTGTGGCAAATAAACCAAGATTTTTATAGAAAATCCACAGCCTTTAATAAAGAGATTTTTGTTATAAAATTTGAAACATAGATTACTCACTTGCTTTTCTATGATGTGCTAGTGTTTATTTTTTACAAAAAGTTCTAACCAACCTGTAAATTCTAAAATACCTCGTGCTGAGTCACTAAAGTCGAGCGCACCATAAAAGGTGTACTTGAATTGGTCCATATTTTTATTTGTTCTAACCAATAACTACATTAATAAACTTGTTTTAAGGAAATCAATGCTAGCACTGCATGCAATAATCCTATATCTATCGGTCATCAAATTGCCAAATATGATAGAACAAGGATGAAGACCGTGGATTTTCTATAAAATTTCCATATGTTTAGCATTGAAGTAACACAAGGGTACATAATCCTTATTAATGTTAATATGTTATGTTTGTGGGAACAATTTATTGTGATAAAAAGCAGTAATAAGCCATGTTAACACATATTTTGAATAATAAAAACGATATTGTATCACCTTCGTTATAAACATTATGTAATATACTAATTGGAATTTGGCCCAGTTTGCATAATAATGGTTGTCTTCTCTAAGTTTAAAATATTGATAAAAATCATTAAGTTTGAAATGAGAACAGTGTCAAGTTTGTTGATTGTGGTTAATGCGATTGATATGATACATATGAGTGCGTTGTCTATTAACAATAATAGTCATGATATCAATAGAGGAAGTTTTCGATATGTCCTCCTGGCCCATGAAATCGTCATTTAGACCTATAGATACGCTGTCTGTAGTCGTTTAATCCAAGAAGATTCACATAGTTTACGAGAATCTTCAAATCGTTTAATATGCGATTGTCCTGGTTGTTTAAGAACGGATTGAAGTCGTTGCAATTTGATAAATTTAATATTGTGTTTGTATTTTTCTAAACGAGAAAAATATACATTTATTATAATTTGTTAGGTCTGCGAAAGCGGTATAGATGTTCTTGTGTTCCTTGACCAATTCACGTACAGTTTGCCCTATATATTGAATACTGCATTTCGGTTTGTTTCAGTTCAGAGTTTCTGTTATTCCGTTGTTTTCCTCTTATTGTTGAAGTGTGTTCCCAAGGTTTAGGTTGTGACTCTGATTTCGCTTAATTAATTTATGACTATTGAAAAGTAGTTTACTACTGTCACCTTTATTGTTCATGGTACTATATGTATAAGGCTTTCGGGGTTTTCAAGTAATTCAAACAAATAACTGAAATAATGTGCATTATGTTAAAAATTGCATCTTTTTCAAAGGTTATACTCTTAAGGACACAAAGTAATAGTTAAAATGTTTATAATTAGACCACCATCTGATAAATGATTTACATTCACATTAATTTAGCTCTTGAGAGACAAGTAAGAAACCGATTTGATTCTTTCTGAAGTCAAAGTTTGTTTTCCAGTTGGTGGAGTTGAAATCACCCCTTCGTAAGTTTTATGGACGCCATCACCATTTGGTTCAACGTTATTGAATATCCGTTCATAGATGATAGCGTATATGTTTCCAATGTCGTAACTACAAAACCGTTCCCTTTCACAGATATAACCTACCAAATAAATAAAAGGGAACGGGATTGTAGTTACGACATAAGAAACATAAGTAAAACTTGAGTATTTCTGACGATTCTAAATTAAGGCTGGTACCACAGATACTTTTGATACATGTTACCATGTTCTTTCCCTTGTTTATGTCTCTTTGGTTATTGACGTCGCTGATGACTAACTAGTAATTATTTTTTGAGACATTCTTTTCTGAGAGTGAGAGGTTTAGCAAGCTTTAAAACCAGGTGTAATCCACCATTTTCTACATAAGAAAGTGCCTGTACCAAGTGAGGATTATGACAGTTGTTATTCATTTGTTTGATGTGTTTGAGCTTTTGATTTTGCCATTCGAATTTTCCTCGGAGTTCAGTATTTTTGTGATTTTACTTTTTGTTTTCATATAGACAGTTTGGAGAAAACAATTAACGGACACGCTTAAGGGTGAAAAGTGGGCACACTTGGGTGATTTGGGATTTTAAAGTTATATTTGGCCGAAATAGAGAGGTTTTGTTGAATGGGCATGTTTGTGAGTGTTACAGTTCTTACTTCCATTTTTTTACATATCTGTTACTAATGCTACAACTTAAACTTTTTTTAGTGTACTGTGGATTTATATATTTTTGTGGATTGAAGAGCTATATATTTTCGTGGGTGTATGATTTCGTGGCTTAGCAAAGGTTTGCATAAATGCCTATAGACAGTTGGCGATTCGTTGAACATTAAATTAGTTGTCTACCTTTACCCGCCAGATCCACAACAATTGGTATTCACAGTATAATAATGACACATGCAGTAATTTGAATTTGAAAACCTCACTTCATAAAACTTTATTAAAGGTCTGTTCTGCATGGATGATTTACTAGTTTTTAAAGTTCTGTTCTGTTATAATCTCAGATATATATTTCTGCAAAAAAGCAAAGAACGATTTGAGTAAATGTGTTAAATGTTTCTTACACACAATGCAACTGTCTTTGTAGTGAAAGACGGACAAAAGCTACTACAGGGACAGTCAAATAAAGGTAACAGTATACCTCTGTTCGAAAGTCATAAATCAATTGAGAGAAAACAAATCCGGGTTACAAACTAAAACTGAGGTAAACACATCAAATATAAGTCGAGGAAAACAACGAAATAACAGATGTACTAAAGTGCAACAAAAAACCAAACGACAATACAACACACACACAGAAAGATAATGCCATTTTCCTGACTTAATTGGTACAGGATATTTTGAGAAAATAATAGGGTGGGTTAAACCGGTTTGTTTTACTAGCCAAACCTCCTGCTTTCATACTCATTAGACATAAATCGAAAATAAACTGACAAAGCCATGGCTAAAAAAGAAAGCGACAAATAGACAAACTATAGTACACAAAACACAACATAGAAAACTAGTATCTCAATTGTTTGTAAAACAACTGAAACGTCTTTTCTGTAAAAGTGATGTTTTTGTAATATAATTGTTACGACCTTTCGTTTGATATACTACAAGCGTACCTTCTGAATCTTTTCACTTTTTACACTTAATGACCCCATCCACCTATTTTTTTCGAGATCGTAAGTACGATATTTGTAATGACTTAATGATCTTTTATTTGATATGCGACAACGCCATGTTCTAGAAAGTTTGATTTTTGCACTTGATAACCCCATCCAACTAATTTTTGGAGGTCAGGAATTTGATATTTCAAATGTACACATCATGACCTTTCTTTGATATACAACAACCCTATCTTAAAAGAAATTTTATTTTTTGCACTCAATGACCCCGCCCAACCAATTTTTTGGGGACGTCAATTTGAAATGTACGCTTTATGTTCTTTCATTTGATATGCGACAACCTGACCATCTGAGAAATTTTTAATTTTTGCACTAAATGACCCCACCCTTCCCCCTGGGATGAAAAAAGGGTATAAAATTTTCATTTTTAAGTAGAGTCTAATAAGACCTTCAATTTGATATATCAGATGACCCCATTAGACAAAGTGCCAATAATGATGAACTGTCAACTATATAAATAGACATTATGAAATTTACAAAGTCAATGCAAAACTTGAAAATTTCAAACTGATTTTTTGGTGTTTTTTTTTTCCATGGAATATTTTTGGTATTTGGTCAAACATATAACTATGTTAACCTCTTCAATCTCTAAATCATTTTAAGTGGTAATCTGTTGTTGATTCACAAATGCATGCCTCCGCTCGCAAAAACATGGGACTACCACCATTCAACTCTCAGGATTACTTGACCTTTCAAATATCACATGGTCAAGGTCATAGTACACTGTGAAGATCGAGGTGTAATTTCATCATGACCTGACATTGACCTCAAATTGAAAGTCTTGATTTACTGATCATCTTTGCAGTTTATAGTAGGTTGATTGATATCTGTTACCTTATAAAAGATAAACACATGTTACTTAACTTTTAAATATTATGTTGATGTAACTTTTGAACAGATGGTCGGACATTTTTGAGCTTAATGTATAAAATGTAGACCTCGTCCAGAGGAACATTTTATAAAGTATGTATGAAGCAAACTCTTGTTGTTTTATTAACATATAAGCTTGAAATTGAAGCGTAATTTTATTTGCACTCAGTGACCTTTGATCTTGGGTACAAATAAAAGGTCACATGAATCAAAGAATATTGGTGAAGGTCCCAAGTCTCTACGACTTCCGGTTCTGGAAATACAATTTTTCGAAAAATGTATGATTTTTCAAGGGAAATAACCCCTTATCAGGGCAAATAACCTACTGATTATTTATGTTTATTAACATTGTCATTTGTTCCTATTCTACCTCTAATACTTTTTAAGAAAATTGCAAATAAAAGAAATTGCTTCAAGGGGATATAACTCTCAAAGGGGATGATGAAATTCTACACAGCCTCATCCGGTAATATGTCATAATGAGGTCTATCGATGGTCAATTTTTAGTCTTGATGACTTCAATAGAAACGAGGGGAGGGCATGTAAAAAAATGCTGGAAGAAAAAAAAACATAAGAAAAACAATAAGGTCCTCACGTAGGGGAAAGACCTTAATAAAAAATAGACCCACCAAATATTAGGGGTGATCTCGGTAAAATAGCAAAGAACCGGTATAAAGTTTGAAATAAATATGTTCTACATCATTTCTTTGCATGGGAGTTTTTAGTTTTACAGTTTAGATTTTATTAATGAGAATGTTAATGTTATCACTACAGAGAAAACATATTTGTTTTATAGTCAGCTAACTGTAGGAAATTGCATTTGGTTCAGTTATGTTGTCCATAAACATGCTTAGTGGAAAGGGATTAATATTAGTTGCAAAACTTGTTTCTCAAACCACTATAATTAAATATGTTTAAACTAAATTAAATATGCTTACAAAATGATCTATTCTTCTTACCAGTGCATTTGGTACAATCAAACATAAAAATTATAAATAATAAATAAATTGTTCAAATAAGGCCTTCGAAAGTAGTGGAATTAATTACTTTTGGAGTGTCAAAACTCGTTGGAAGTACTTGAAGCATTGCATGCTTATATTGGTGATTTTGAATCTGTTCAAAGTTTTGATTTTTCTACCCTGTATACCACATTTCCTCACATTCTCATTAAGACAAAAATCGCACACCTAATTAAATGGGCATTTAAAAAGTCAGAATGTGAATATATATGTTCAAACTCTTTTAGGTAATTTTTTAGTCGCAATAAACTAAAAACTATGTCAATTGGACATGCTTTGATACTATATCTGCCCTTGAATTTTTACTAGATACCATTTTTGTTCGCTTTGGAGATACCGTATATCGCCAGGTTATCGGAATTCCAATGGGGACTAACTGTGCACCACTTATTGCAGACCTGTTTTTGTATTGCTATGAGTTACAATTTATGACAAAAATTAGCAAAGACCCATCGAAACAACATCTGATACACAAACTTAATAATACTTTTAGATATTTGGATGAAATTCTGGCTCTCAATAATGACGACTTCAGTATGTATACTAAAGCAATTTATCCTGTTGAACTTACTTTAAATAAAGCTAATACTAACAATGACCACTGCCCTTTCCCCGATCTTGATATCTATATCATAAACGGAAAGCTTAATACTAAAATTTATTATAAAAAAAGATGATTTTTAATTTCCTATCGTTAATTATCCATTTTTAGATGGTGACGTTACCTTGTCACCATCTTACGGTGTTTATATATCTCAGCTTATACGATTCGCTCGTGTATGTAACAATGTTTTAGATTTTAAAGAGAGAAATTTATGTATTACTGAAAATTATTACACCAGAATTTTCGATATCACAAACTGGTCAAAACATTTACTAAATTTTATCATCGGTATAAGGACATCATTTGTAGATATAACTCAACATGCAGACTTCTTATACGTTCAGGTATTTCACATCCGATATTTTATGGAAATATTCTTCATAAAGCACAAAAATGTCAGTATTCACCTCAGAAGCTAACAAAACCTTTAAATAGACTAATTAAGAAGGGATATAGTTACGATACTGTTGTCAGGTCATTAAAGATTGCATATTTTGGCTTTAATATTGATTCACTTATAGGGTCTTTGCATCGGAACTAAACACATTTATTTAAAAACCAGTTGTTGGCATGACACGGGTTATATTCTTCTCATATATGTTATGATGGTATGATACTAAACCCCTCACGGGAAGGATTGTGCCTGATATTCATATGATGAAGATATAATCTTCCAATCAGTTTAATTGAAGTCTGGAGCTGGCATGTCAGTTAACTGCTAGTAGTCTGGTGTTATTTATGTATTATTGTCATTTTGTTTATTTTCTTTGGTTACATCTTCTGACATCAGACTCGGACTTCTCTTGAACTGAATTTTTATGTGCGTATTGTTATGCGTTTACTTTTCAGCATTGGCTAGAGGTATAGGGGGAGGGTTGAGATCTCATAAACATGTTTAATCCCGCCGCATTTATGCGCCTGTCCCAAGTCAGGAGCCTCTGGCCTTTGTTAGTCTTGTATTATTTTTAATTTTAGTTTCTTGTGAAGAATTTAGAGTTTAGTATGGCGTTCATTATCACTGAACTAATATATATATATATATATATATATATATATATATATATATATATTTGTTTAGGGGTAAGCTGAAGGACGCCTCCGGGTGCGGGAATTTCTCGCTGCATTGGAGACCTGTTGTTGACCTTCTGCTGTTGTCTTCTCTTTGGTCGGGTTGTTGCCTCTTTGACACACTCCCGATTTCCATTCTGAATTTTATTATGTGACCAAGAAGTTAATATATCAAACCAGTAACCTTTACAAATTATTGATTAGATACTCAACCCTTAATTCTTTAAAGCTAAAACATTTGCTATGCTAGGCATAGTTGTAAACAAATGTATTATGATATGGATTAACCTGTCATAAAACTTTGAATGTTTAGAAATACTAGACTTTCTACCATTGGATTAGGTCAACTTAGCTGTATTTGGAAAAAAAACTTTCGGAATTTCGGTCCTTAATGCTCTTCAACCTCGTACTTCGTTTAGCCTTTTTCAAACTTATAGATTCGAATGTCACTGATAAGTCTTTTGTAGACAAAAAGTGTGTCTGGCGTTCAACATTTCAATCCTTGTATCTATGACAACTTTTTTTCCAGTTAAAATTCTATCAAATAGAAATGTCTCTTATGGTCCAATAAATTCTGTATGTATTAAAATTCTGCCAAGTTTGTTGTTGGTATTGCAAAAGATAATGTTTTTATGTTCTAACCAGCCGGTTTAATCTTTTGAGCTTGCTTTTAGCAACTGGTAGCATTCGGCAATACAGTAAACTGTGTTTGTTGTAAAACCTTTTTTCAAAAGTTAAGTGCTTTTCATATTCTGGTGTTTTATGTAAGGTTTGTAAATCTTCTCATTGAGATTTTAAACTCGAGGCTGTAAAGAACACAAGTTGCTTAACTCCTCCTCACTATCAATGAAGGGGAATAACTTCAGTAATGGATATCTGACTATTTCAGTCATGTTGAAATATTTGTAGATCATATATTATAGAAAAGGTTTCATTTTCTAAGTTTCTATTTATCTATAATAGCTATAAAGATAATAGGAACAACTGAATAAAATGTAAAATATATCAACTCAAATAACAAGTCGCCCGATGATTTCGGCCAGTACAGGTATTTGTCGATCTAGTCTGGCAGACCATTTCAAGTTTATATCCATCCATTAAAGTTTTTTAAGATGTTGGGCAAATACGGTAAAAAATGGTAAAATTCGTCATCAAAACACAATTGAAGTTCTAAAACTTAGAGACAAAAGTAGAAATTGTCTTAAGGTTATTATGTAGTTAAACAAATTATACTTTAATCAGATAGAAGTTTATTCTTAGTAACATTTTTAGTTTGGGAGCTGTCGTATGATATACTGAAATATGTTTTCAGAATTGTGGTACTTCATAAAGTTCAATTAATAGGAATGTCACATTTACATTCTAATACTTCCTCGAACAAATATTCTTAATAATAAGGTACATTTCGAAGTGAGGCAACTTGAGATAAAGTGCATTACATGTATGTAAAAAAATGCAGGTTTTGTAAGCAGTTAACTCTGGAATGACAAAAGATAAATATCAAAAACAATTACATATTTTTCAAACCAGCTCGAAAATTGAATCCGAGATCTGTTTTTAATTAGGTCTATAATTGCATTGAATAATACGGTTTGGTCATCTCTTCTGTTTATTTAACAATCGTGGACTTTCTCTCGAATGTGTACTTACCATGACCAACACAAGGGTTGCCCACAGGAAGAGCAGATATGTTTTGTTTTCATTCCAGAGCACATGTGATCACTGCCGGGGTTTTAATTTTTTGCTAGGATTTTCATAAAGTGCTTTGTAGTCCTTTTTCGAATTTTGACCTTCTCTTTTCGACTGATATGTTTTAATTCTTTCTTTGGTTTCTACAGCTTCTTCCCCAAAATTTACAAATATCATTGATAGTATCAATTTCAAGCTTGAAGTGATATTTTGACAAACATATACCATCAATGGCATATTATATACATATAGGGAGATGTGGTTTGAGTGCCAATGAGACAACTCTTCACCCAAGTAACAATTTATAAAAGTAAACCATTATAGGTCATGGTACGGCCTTCAACACGGAGCCTTGGCTCACACCAAACAGCAAGCTATCTGCTTCCAGATTTTCAAGATTTTACACAATTTGGAATATAGGAAAAAGACATGTCAGTTTTATTGTTTTCTTCTGATTTAATGTAAACAAAAACCATCTTTTTCATAACTGTTTTTTGGACTTCATTTTTGACCTCTAGAAGCCTCTCTTTCTCTTTTGTTTTTTCTTCCAATTGATTATTGTCTTATTCCAATTTGCCAGCATTCAAATTTGTTTTAATTCGAAATAAATAAGCTAGAAGTTAGCACCAAGTAAAGACGTAAATCAAGTTCTCATTTTATTGCTGATTTTAAATTAAATTAAATTATATTCATACACATTCAATAAAATATCACTACATATATTTGTGCACAAATCCATCAAGATAAATCAATTATTTCTAAGTTATGGAATTCCTTTTAAAATCTAACACAGATACACAATAACAGTAAGGACAAAACAAAACAAATCTAATATATATAACAGTATGAACATACACTATGTAATAACATTATAGAGAGCTATATGCTAATAGCATGGACTCACAGCCATGTAAGAATAGAATGAACATAACAAATAGGTTTATCACCAACACAACAAATATCACAAATGCAGACATAAAGAATTGATATAACTTATGACTTAGGTTATTGAAACTTTTGTTTAAATCAAGAACAATGAAAGCTGGCTGTAATTTTTAGAGGTGTGAAATATTTTTTTAACTTTGGACAGATTAAATGCTTTTAAAGATAGTATTGTAACTGCATATCCCAGTGGAACATAATTGATACAGTTAGGCTGCAATATGCATAAAACATCACATAATATCCTAGAGTTGACATTTTAAACAGTTTTCCCATACATCATAAGAGTTGGAAAATAATATCCATTGCCAAAAATTGAATGCACTTGACACCTAAGGAAATACATGTACTTAGGTGAGGTAAGGTGAAAATTCATAAATTAAGAAGTTAAAATTGATACTATAAGCTGGTAGAGCATCAATTAAGGATAAAAATAAGCTAAAAATATTGATAGGTCATGGACCTCCTTTTCAAGATATTTGATATTTAAAATATGGCGGGGAAAGGCTGACTTGGACTTTTACCTTATATTTGCATTGGTATTATTAGGTCTCAAAACAAAAGAAAGAAAATTAAGAATCTTCTAAAATTTTGGTAAATGACCTTTCATGAGCTATTAAGTCTTATATGAAAAAATAAATGGGTGTTATGGGGCAAAATATTTTACATTGTATTGTATGGAAAAACACCAAGGAGTCCGAACATTTGACACAAATTCCAAAACCTCACCTAAGTACATCCTTAAGACAATATTCACCAAAATACATACAATGACCAAAACCAAAAGTATTTATTTCGTTATCCCACTTCCTTGTTAAATAAAGATTATTATTCGGTTCAAATTACTAGTTATATGTTGACCATATGATTAAATTGATGATATCAATAATTCAGAATGGATAACTTGTTAATGCATCAGGGTAACTCATTACAGATATGAAATCACAACAGATTTGACAATAAACACATATGAATATAAACATATTGGAAACGTTTCAAATCTGAAGTAAAATTGGTTGGAATTTAATAGATTTAAATTGAACACATTATCACACAAGTCATTCTTAGGACAGTAGATTCAAAAAATGATATTTAATATCATGTACTAAGTTACCCTTTTGAACCATAATACAACATAAGTCATTCATACATAAAATGATGATGAAATAAATTAAAACAATATTTACACCTCTGTACAATTTTATACTTCATTCCCATTCAACATGTAAACTCTGGCACTACTTACAAGGTGTTTACTCATGATGTAGGTAGTGGCGTAGGACAGAACAGAAGCGTAATCAATTTCGTATATTCTCTCAAAGAACTGGTCTATTTAAACAATACTGCATCTGACCATTGTTATTATTTTTTTTTTTAATATTTCAAATTAGTTATAAATGACAACACATACATAATGCATTAAATCAAAATTTTCTCATACATACACATTGATAATTATCATAGTACATATATATCATAACATCGACATTATTAGAGCTATACATACATTCTTCCTTACAGGGGGGTCATGGTTCCAGCCATTTGATAAACCTATGGTGTCCCCAAACACAATAATAAAAAAGAATTTGTTACCATGACAACAAGATTTTTGGAACAAAACATGAAGTAAATCCGTAATCAAACAACAACTGTAATAAGTACATATCAATAATAATATCACCTATAATTTCATCCTCATCTGCGAGTTAAGAAATGATATATATATAGTATCTACTGTCAAAGTTGAAATAGAATATTCACAAAAGTCAATAACACTTATCCATTAAACCCTGTATTATTGAGAGTCAATATAAAAAAGTAGAAGTAACTTGAATAAACACTGGTCCCCTATGATTCTCTTTCAAGAAGTATATTTTCTCGTTTGAGACAATGGAACATGATTCAAGGATAGATTGAAAGATAGATATACCAGTACAGAGTATTCGCAATAACTTTGTTTTCATGGCTACAATTCAAAACACATTTCTGGATTCCTCTAGAATGTAGAGGAAATATATTTTATAGTGGAAAACACCTACGATCTGTAAGGACAAGCTCATTAAAACACAGAATGCTACATGCCCACTGATGTGATGATATGTTAAGGTGATGCTAACAGCCACACAGTCAATATGTTTTATATATGACATCTAATTATTCTCATGATTTAAATATTTAACCGGGACATTTACAAAGCAACGGTTGGTTTTTGATTATAAATTGTTCTATTAACAAAACATAATAAGGTATAACAGTTATTCAGATATTTTTTTCAAATTATGAATTACACAAATGTAATGTAATGTCAGAATTACACAAATGTAATGTAATGTCAAAAAGTGTGACTCTTTGGTCATTTCCATAAGAATGTCAGAAATAATTTTATTATGCCTGAAAAAATGAGAAGTTTTAAAGATATGCCACAATGCATATTTCTTGCCATGAAATCCTGTTTGATGGAGTAAAACAAATACATGCAGTATATATATTAGACTAGAAAGCTCTGAATATCAGTGATCTATTATATGTTAAGCTGTCCAATATCTAACAATGGAATCTCTTTCAGGAAGAGCTCTAAACTTCATTGATCCATCCACACCACATGAGAAGAGATGATGTCCTGGACTAACAGCCACCTGTGTCACTCCTGATGCTGATCCCATGTTCCTGAAAAATGTACTTTTACTATGCTCTCCTTGGAATGATAAAATCAACTGATGTGCATCTAATGCCCAAATCTAAAAATAAACAATACATATCCATGGTTAGTTTAGTGTCCACATGTATGGGAGATAAAGAACCATTGTGCCTTCATAAATCTAGAGGCATTTTAGCTGCACTGGCAAATGACTAAAACAGAACTTGACCTCAACCCAAATATGCTTTTCATTTCATTAGGGTGAAATACATTTGTTTATTAAAAGCCTGAATGCATGAAGTAGTTTCTGCTGTTAAAAAGGAAAAATAAATGAAATGAAATTAGGATATAAGTCTACATTGTAGATCTTAATGTTCTGTAAAAAATGAAGTGGATGATCAATGAGTCATAGGATTACCTTATAAAGAACCTCCATGAAACAAACAAATTAAAAAAAATATTTGCAGTAACAAAAAGAATATTTCACAGTTTCATAAAGTAAATTACATGAACAAATTATTTCTGTAAAACAAAAATTGAAAAATCAACTGAGAAACATTTCATGATTAAACTTTTAGGACATGTAATCAACCAGGTTGGCTTTTTTTGAAGCAAAAACAGCCACATAACTATAAGTTTTGATAAATATATATCCTTACTTTTAATATTTTACCATTATATTTATCTTTGTTACTAATTCTACAACCAAGAAGAACTTTTTTTATCATGTTATTTGCAAACTTATTAAGGATTCACCATTTCACTGAAATGTATTATAACTGGTTTGCTCTGCATGCATGTATGTATGTACTGGTAAATGCCCCTGTTATCTGAAGAACCCCCTTGAAAGCTGCCAGGTTACAGTGGCATCCATGTACACTCCCAATCAGGATTAATGGAGATGTGTCACTAACTTATATTTATACGGCAATTATTTTTTTAAGGACAATCAACCTCCACCCAGCACAAAGTGAGTGCTAGGACACTGGGAAGTCGGTTATTATGGTGGAAGCAGCTGAAGTACTCGGAGAAAACCACCGGGCCACTTGTCAGAACCAACAAACCAGAGAGATATCAGAAGATTGATCTCCAGGTCAAAATAGGGGACAACTTTGACCAACCAAGGCCCCTAAAGTACCCATACTAGTTTAAACTCTGGTCAATGTACCAGAGATGTGTGTTAGAGGGTGAAAATCATCCTTCTGATGTACTAATATTTTTAGCACCAAGATTGAGAATCAACTCGGGACCTTCAGCACTGTAGACATCTGGGTTAACCACTAGACCACCAACTCAGCATACATGATTAACAAAAACAAATTATTCTCCTAAATTTGAGCTCAGCTAAAATACAACAAAAATTGGCCATTTGGACAATGGATATTTTTCTGCGGATTTGATAATCTAGTCAAATCGAAATCTTTGTTAAATTGATTGCATTTATATGTACCTGTATAAGCTGCAGCATATAGCAAATTTACCTGACGATATCGGGATATAGGTATTTAGTCGGATCTTAACATGTACTTGTGATTTGTTTAAAACCGGTTTTAACGAAGAAATGTCGAAATGTTCAGAACTTAATTAAATCTGTTTTTGGGTAAGATGGTGCAAGCATACGATTTTTATTGCGTCTTACACTTTATTTAAATATTGTGTAAAAACGTTAATTATGAGCTATGAAAGTCAAGTGGCTCAAGCATTTTACTGAGGAAGTTTTAAAAAAATGCAAAGAAATATTTTAACAGTGGGTTAGATTTCATTAGTCTTTACTATCTATAGATTAACAACTTTTGGTTATATTTATAATTTTGAATCATCATTGAAGGTGGAGCGCGATTGCACAGTTAATTAATTATATTGATGTGCCATTTGTATGCAAGAGTGACATTCCGTTGTATTATGTGCCAATTCGAAAAAGTTATGCGAGTACTGTCTCCCTTTAACAGGTTCATTATTTTATAATTAAGTTTAGGTTTCTGATATAATTTTGAATAGTTACAAAATGTATCAATTCAATATATTTCAGTTTTTGTTATTGGTGTATCAAAAACATTGATGTACGAATATAATTTCATAAATTTGAAATGTTTAAAATGATTACATACCAATATAAAGAACCGTTCATCATTTTTGAAAAAGACTATGATTGAAATTTGTATTATATATCTTCCCTTCATGATAGATTGATTGGGAAATGAATCAGAGTTATCTAAAGGTAATCACAGACAGGGACTAGCAAGCAATTTTTAATTGTAGCTTATTTTACGTTAAAACAACTTTCCACTATAAACAAATGTCACTTTATACAAATATAAGGACCTTGTTAGCTAAATCTACCAATTTTATTACATATTATAAATCTTTATTACAATAGATTAATATGCTACAGCATATATTAGACATGTACATGTATTTCAAACCTACAAGTACACCTCCACATACACGTTCAACTGCTAAACTTCTCTTTTCTTAGCAGGAGAGGTTTCAGTCTAACAGTTTACATTGTATTAATGAGAATGTTATTGACACTTTCACTATAGAGTAAACACATTTGTTTTTAAAGTCAGCCTTCTATAGGAATTGTATTTTTTACATACTGTTCAGTTATATTGTCTATAAATATGTTTACCAATAACCTATAATTATTGTTTAAATCATTGAGTTTCACTGCTTTAAAAATAAAACATGAGCTATTTTAAGCATTAACTAATGTATATATAGACATTGAAAAAAGTAATCATATAGATATTGAAAAAAGTAATCATATACACATCAATAGAGTTTCATACTCATTTCTTTTGTCAAATTCTAACAGATAAAAGATGACGGCATTCCTAGTGGCGTGATTAATTCTGTGTGCATTAAAAATCTATAACAGAGTCCTGACTAAATTTTTCAAGTCAAGGAAACATTCCAGAATCAAGATGGATGTAAACTAACTGTGTGCTTTTTATTGCATTTGTTTTCTTTTTCTTTTGGCCTTACAAATTCAAATCTATGGAAACACTTCATAAAGACCTAGCGAAACAACAAGCAAATATCAAGATGAAGATTCTCCCTCAACAAATACATGGCGTTGTCCGTTTTTTTTATTAATGAGTTTCCAAGGTCCATCTGGTAATCTTTTGTCTCTTCTTTACTGTTTGCATTTACATGTGTAACTACGAATTAAACTGCTAAACTTCTCTAATAACTTTTTAATTTGTTTAAGTTTTTGCTTTGCATGAGAGCTTTTAGTTTAACAGTTTACATTTTGTTAATGAGAATGTTAATAACACTATTGATACCGTAGAAAATATATTTCTTTTTAAAGTCAGCCAGCTATAAGAAATTGTACTTGTAACATACTTTTTAGTTATGTTGTCAATAAATATGTTTATGTGACAAACAAATTTACATCTTAAACCAATAACATTTAACAATTATTGTTCAAATCTTTGAGCTTTACTGCTTTCAAAATAACTTATTGGTTATTTTAAGCATGGACTAATGCATATACAGACATTGAAAAAACAAGAATGTGTCCCCAGTACACGAATGCCCCACTCGCACTATCATTTTCTATGTTCAGTGGACCGTGAAATTGGGGTAAACCCTCTAATTTGGCATTAAAATTAAAAAGATCATATCATAGGGAACATGTATACTAAGTTTGAAGTCGATTGGACTTCAACTTCATCAAAAACTACCTTGACCAAAAACTTTAACCTGAAGCGGGACAGATGGACGAACGAACGGACGGACGTAAAAACTATCGTAGGTGGGGCATAAAAACATATAGGCCTCAATACTGATTTATAGTGTAAAATTCTAACAAAAAGAAGATATCTGCATTTCTAAATGCCTAATTTGTTTTCAATCGGTCAGTGTTGTTGTGAAAATATGGCAGGTAATTAAAGTTTGTGTTTTGAAGCCGAAGTTTAACGATTGTCACCTGTTTGCTAACAATCGACAAAAAATCAACAAAAAAGCATGGAAATTGAGCATGTGTTTAACATGTAAATTCAGATAATAGTTTATTTTAAGGACATCCATGCGTATTGTGATCACCCGACTTTTACGAGATGGGTCACACTGAGGTCACTTTGCATACGAAAAATATGTCGGGGGAATTGCTTCCTGGAAGGAAGCAATTAAAATAAAGTAAACTTCTTCTAAATAAGAATAAATTAAAGAATTTTCTTCAGAAAAAAGTATATGTACATAAGTTTTGTAATGAAAACTATCCATTGAGTTATAAACAAGAATGTGTCCTAAGTACACGGATGCCCCATTCGCACTATCAATTTCCATGTCCAATGGACCGTGAAATTGGATAAAAAATCTAAATTTGCAATAAATTTAGAAAGATCATACCATATGGAACATGTGTACTAAGTTTCAAGTTGTTTGGTCTTCAACTTCATCAAAAACTACCTTGACCAAAAACTTTAACCCGAAACTCTCACTTTCATTTTCTATGTTCAGTAGACCATGAAATTGGGGTCAAAAGTCTAATTTGGCATTAAAATTAGAAAGATCATATTATAAGCAACAAGTGTACTAAGTTTCAAGTTGATTGGACTTCAGCTTCATCAAAAACTACCTTGACCAAAAACTTTAACCTGAAACTCGCACTTTCATTTCTATGTTCAGTGGACCGTGAAATTGGGGTCAAAAGTCTAATTTGGCTTTAAAATTAGAAAGAACATATCATAAGCAACAAGTGTACTAAGTTTCAAGTTGATTGGACTTCAGCTTCATCAAAAACTACCTTGACCAAAAACTTTAACCTGAAACTCGCACTTTCATTTCTATGTTCAGTGGACCATGAAATTGGGGTCAAAAGTCTAATTTGGCTTTAAAATTAGAAAGATCATATCATAAGCAACCAGTGTACTAAGTTTCAAGTTGATTGGACTTCAGCTTCATCAAAAAATACCTTGACCAAAAACTTTAACTTGAAGCGGGACGAACGAACAGACGAACGGGAGGCACAGACCAGAAAACATAATGCCCCTCTACTATCGTAGGTGGGGCATAAAAAACGTATGCATTATTTTTTTTGATTTGAGGTTTCTTATGACTTTAATCAAACTTCAAAAGTGAATGACATCTATTTTTAATCTTGATATTGATATTTCATAAGGTAGTTTCCATACCCAAATTTATGATAAATGTGGGGGCCTGTCCTCTCCTAGACTGTAAAGGTCACAGGCTCATTAACATGAACCAGTTAATTTTATATTCATGTCCCCCCTTACAAATATAGAGATTTATTAAGGTAGTATGATTGCTAGAATTAAATCTAAAAGTATTTTAAGCTTTCATCTTTTTACGGTAACAATCTAATTAATAAATTTAGATTATATGTCCTTCAAATACGACTCCATGGTTTTATTAAAATACCTATACAGTTACAATTATACCGTTAGTAACTATGTTTTTAGGATGAGGATATATTTTCTAATGTTTGGTTGTACTAATCCACAGGTAAAATCCTTAGAGATTGTCTTGATCAAATAATCACATTTTTTAATGCAATATAAAATTGAGAAAGGAAATGGGGAATGTGCCAAAGCGACAACAACCTGACCATAGAGCAGACAACAGCCGAAGGCCACCAATGGGTCTTCAATGTAGCGAGAAACTCCCGTACCCATAGATGTCCTTCAGCTGGCCCCTTAAAAATATGTATACTAGTACAGTGATAATGGACATCATACTAAACTCCGAATTATACACAAGAAACTAAAATTAATCAAAGCGTGAAAGCGCTGTAAAGGCAGTTAATTACAGGTTGTGTGTATTTCTAGTCCAGTTATATCATTATCTTCCATAGTACAGAGGTGGTTTGTAGTATTTAAGATTAAGAGTTCTCTTGTACCTAGTTCAGCTATAGTCACCCATAGTCAACTGTTTCAGTATATTTTCTGTACCTTGCCATGAAATGCATTTTTAAGACATAAAAGAACTTTTCCTTATTAACATAAGTAGACTATTTTTAATTATTGATTATATACGCATATTCAATGACTCCCATCCTATGAAAAGTAGTTCACAAAGATTGACTAGTCACAGTACTGTGTGAACATCAAGTAACATAATGGTAAATGTACATAGTAACATGTCAACTCTTTTGATGACCATATTTTTTCTAACTCCAATCAAAATCATTTTTCAGTATAAACATGATAAAGTAATTTACTGGTATGAATGAAAGAGGAGTTTTTAATTAAGAAAACAATGACATCTGGTGGTCATTTATAATAGCTGTCTCATTAGCATTTTAACCACTTCCCATATTTGCAATTAAGACAATCATGACAATAGAAGAAAATGATGCACAACGCCAATCTAATACAAATTTATTTATATAAAAATAAAATTTAGTATACAACTCTTAACAGGTACAAATCCAAGAGCTGATAGCTCTGATGTGGAAGAAGGTGAATAAAAGGTAACTTGAATTACCATAAAAGAAGCCCCACTAACACAGGCTGCTTTGTCCCATTATTGTTATGATGTATTTTTTTTTCTTCAAACAAGAATGTGTCAAAAGTACATTGATTTCCCATCCGTACAATCATTTTTTATGTTCAGTGGACTGTGAAAATTAGGTAAAATCTTTAATTTGGCAGTAAAATTAGAAAGATCATATCATAAGGAACACATGTGTACTAAGTTTCAAGTTGATTGGATTTCAACTTCATAAAAAAACTACCTCGACCATAAACTTTAATCTGAAGCAGGACGAACGAACAGACCAGAAAACATAATGCCCATAAATGGGACATAAAGATAGTAAGACTTGTTACATAGATACCCGCCAACTTTTGAAAGTTCCCATGTTTTTTTTAGGGTGCAACAACAATTTTAAACATTACAATTTTTAGCTAAGTATTTTGCACAATCTGGATTGTCTAGAAAAAGTGCCATATTTGTATAATGAACTTACATGCCTTTTTCTTAAGTCTGTTTGCATGATTCTAGTATTTAAATCGTTAGAAAAGATGAACATGTAGCTAGCAGACCAGGGTTTATTTATTTGTGTAAAAATATTAGATGCTTGTTCAAATTTCCAATTTTGAATTATGCACAAAGATGGACCTTTAACAGGTTGGGAACAACACTCCAAATGAGGGGTTACCCTCATTGGAAGAACATTACAACCAACTGCAAAAAATGAGCACCTTTATATTCATATTATTTGATGAAACGTTTCCCCAAGAACTATGCATCTATTAAGTATTAAATAGTCAAAAATTTAAACATGTCAAAAGAATTTTGTGATGTTTCTAAACTTATATATAATCTTCTTTATTAATTTGACCCCTTATTTACAAAAGTTGTTCCAAATATAATGAATTTTCCTACTTTTGAGCTAAAAATATTTAAAATTTTCTTTCTTTTTTTTCAACATTAAAATGACCCCTTGTTTCAGGCACAGTCCCTCATTTAAGGGACACCACTCATAATGGGGGGGGGGGGGGCACAACCTGTTTGTTGGTCTTTGTGAAAAAAAAAGTATTATGTAAATAAATTAGTGGAAAAAAATACTATTTATTATCTTTATGGTAGTACAGTCATGACAGTAGACTCCGGCCAATCGGATACCCAAAATGTCAGCTAAAAATATCCGATTACCCGATATATTCAATTGAATATTCTACAATAATAAGTAGATCTATTGCTTAATATGTGAAAGGGCTGGAGGATTGATGGAGTGATTTTTATCAGTTACATCACCACGATGTTTGCGTAAAAAATTATCAGCTGATTATGTAATGATTAAATTTGTTTGCACTTGCAGTTTTTAAATCCTATATTTATTAAAATAAATCAAATGTCCTGAAATATTTATGTGAATTATTATCTTCCATCCATAGTTTGTCTTTACTTGTTTAGTATAAAACAAATTAATATCCATTTTTACTTTTTCACACAGGTAAACTAATTTGGCTATAAATAGATCAAAGAATGTCTGTGTAGAATCTCTAATCTAAAATCGTAATTGCTATAATTTTATTTCTTTAAATAATCAAATTTAAATTTATGAAAATAATCATGATTGATAAAATAGTATTGCATAAAGTTTACGTTTTCGGAAGACTATTTATGTTTAGGTCATAGTTCTAGAGGCTTCTTCACAAATATGTGAACAAACCTATATGGCCGCCACACGTGATTAGGTGTAAAGGGTGTAAAGATCCAGAGAAGAAGATTACCTTTGCACACGTGAACAAAATATTTCTGACAAAAGTCATATTTCTCTTGTCAAAAGGGATTTATATTTATATTGCAATAAATTATTCAGAAGGAGGTAAATTCAGTTTAGATTATATTTCTTATTCTATGAGCATTTAGAGTTTAATCAAAATTCTCCCAACATCAAAGTAGAACGTACTGCTCTTGTCAACTGAGTCATATACACATACATGCGTAGATTGACTGGTACCCAATCGTAATGTAACACATATATCAAATAGCTAATGCCCGGAACGTAGTAGCGGGAACCAAGATAATACGTAGACAACATACATAACTAACGAAATTGAAAACGCTTACGGTTTCTCGTTTATAAACCGAATTCCGCTTTGAATTATAGAAAATGCAATATTAATCATGTTCAGTCGACCTTTCATTGTTATATCAACGTTTGAACTGATTAAAAAATCTTTAGATGTCAGATAACACTCGAAATTGACCCGACCACTTTCCACACGGAATGCAAATAATGATAGTTTGTAATCAGGTTGACTGCTTATAATGCAAAATACACATTAATAACAAGTTTTTTTAAAACGAACAATACACACTGATCGTTTCTTTATTTCCCAATGTAAATGAAAGAAACAAAAACCATATCATACCATAAAAAAGAGAGGAGAAAATTGAACATTTCCGGATCTATTTCTGGCCAAATGACCCCCTACATAGATTTGTTGGACGTTGCGTATGAAAAGATGTACCTCATGACTTAAAAGTCAGGCCTTAAAGCACTGCCTTTAAAAATCATACAAGACTAACAAAGGCCAGACGCTCCTGACTTGGGACAGGCGCAAAATTGTGACGGGGTTAAACATGTTTATGAGATCTCAACCCTCCCCCTATACCTCTAGCTAATGTAGAAAAGTATACGCATAACAATACGCACATTAAAATTCAGTTCAAGAGAAGTCAGAGTCAGATGTCAGAAGATGTAACAAAAGAAAATAAATAAAATGACAATAATACATAAATAACAACAGACTACTAGCAGTTAACTGACATGCCAGCTCCAGACCTCAATTAAACTGATTGGAAGATTATGTCTTCATCATATGAATATCAGGCACAATCCCTCCCTTAGCGGTTTAGTATAATACTATCATAAAATATATGAGAAGAACATAACCTGTGTCATGCCAACAACTGTTTTTTTTTTAAATAAATGTATTTAGTTCTGATGCAAAGACCCTATAAATGAATCAATATTAAAGCCAAAATATGCAATCTTTAATGACCTGACAAAAGTATCGTAACTTTATTCCTTCTTAATAAGTCTGTTTAAAGGTTTTGTAAGCGTTTGAGGTGAATACTGACATTTTTGTGCTTTGTATAGAATATTACCATAAAAGATTGGATGTGAAATACCTGAACGTATAAAATGTCTGTATGTTGAGTTATATTTATGAATTATTTCCTTATACCGATGATAAAATTTAGTAAATGTTTTGACTAGTTTGTGATATCAAAAACCCTGGTGTAATAATTTTTCAGTAATACATCAATTTCTCTCGCTAAAATCTAATACGTTGTTACATACACGAGCGAATCGTACAAGTTGAGATATATAAACACCATAAGATGGTGACAAGGGAACATCACCATCTAAAAATGGATAATTAACAATAGGAAATGAAAAATCATCTCTTTTATCATAAATTTTTGTATTAAGCTTCCTGTTAATGATATAGATATCAAGATCGAGGAAAAGGCAGTGGTCATTGTTAGTATTAGCTTTATTTAAAGTAAGTTCAACAGGATAAATTTCTTTAGTATACATACTGAAGTCGTCATTATTGAGAGCCAATATATCATCCAAATACCTTAAAGTATTGTTAAATTTTTGTATCAAATGTTGTTTCGATGGGTCTTTGCTAATACAAAAACAGGTCTGCAGTGGTGCACAGTCAGTCCACATTGGAATTCCAATAACTTGATGATATACGGAATCTCCAAAGCGAACAAAGATGTTATCAAGTAAAAATTCAAGCTCATATATAGTATCAAAGCATGTCCAATTGACATAGTTCTTTTGTTTATTGCTACTAAAAAATGACCTACAAGAGTTTGAACATATGTACTCGCATTCTAACTTTTTAAATGCCCAGTTAATTAAGGATGTGATCTTTTTCTTAATAAGAATATGAGGCAAAGTGGTATATAGGGTAGAAAAATCAAAACTTTGAACAGATTTTAAATCCCCAACATATGCATGCATACTTCCAATGAGTTTTTGACACTCCAAAAGTAATTAGTTCCATTTGTTTTAAAGGCCTTATTTGAACAATTTATTATCAGGTTTTTTATTGTACCAAGTGTACTAGTAAGTAGAATAGACAATTTAGTAGTGGAACAATGGCTTGAAAATGAAATAAATCTATATTTGTAAGGTTTTTTATGTAGCTTGGAAGCCAGTACATAGTTGGGACTTTCATTGTATTTGGTTCTGCTTGTAAAGAAGTAGCTAAAAGTTTGTGTTCGTTACAGATGTTGTTTTCTGAAAATGAAGTCAGTTTGAATGTTGGTGAATTGGTGATTTCCTTTTGCAGAACCTCAATATAAAATTTACATCAAACAATAATGATATTAGCAGCTTTATCAGCCGGGACAAAAAAAAATCCTTGGCTAATTCTTTTAGTTTATGTTTGATACGCGAAATAGGGTTTTTATGGTTGTTGTTAAGAGTAAAATGTTCTTTAAAATGTTGTATTCGAATATCAACTATCTTAATTTGTTTCTGAAGTTGTATTAGTTTTCCATACAATAATTTTTACAAACTAAGGTTGAGATCTCAAATAACAAATTTGTCCCACTACAAGTGCCTGTCACAGATCAGTTATAGTAGAATGTAATATCTTTTAATGGAAACTTCTTTGATTGTATCTCCTTATATCAATTTATAGACCAATTACTTTAGAGTTTCGCAAACTGTATGGACACATGTCTATTTGTAAAGACTGTATGTTGTATGAAGATTTAATACATGCAATGTTATTTTTAAGACATTAAAAAAATCGTATATTTTTTTTTCAATTGAATTCCCCAAAACTCTGAAAGGACAAAAGTAACCTTTGTTAAAAAGTTAATTAACAAATAACATTTTTCAGGACAATTCTGAACCATGCGGAGTTTATTTTTAGTAATATTTGCAGTTTGGTAGCTATTGTGTGATATACTGAAAAAAGCAGTTAGACTCTACATAAATATGTTTACAGAATTGTAGTTCTACATAAAGTTCAATTAATAGGAAGTAAACTACATCAACACTATAATACATCTATTAGATCACGTTTACAAAGTGCTATTTTCATAACTTGGCACTGTGTCAATATTTTTGCTGGAGGGTAACTAGTGGAGGAGAGTTTTATAAACTTAGTTGTTGATTGTTCTGACTTATAACAAATGTTTCTTGAATCATCATTGATATTTAAAATTTAGTAATTATTAGGAAACTAAAGTTCCAACACCCTCAGTCAAAGATTACCTTAGATTGATTGTATAAATATAAATCAAGCAAAGTGCTTGAGAGGCACCACTCTTTACATTTATTTACAAACATCTTGTATATCAATATTTTTTTAAATTTGTGACATATGGCAATGGTAAACAAATGTATACCAAATATCACTGACCTGCCACAAGTGATTTCCATTTGACATACCTAAGACCTGTTGGTGACCTTCTGCTGTTGTCTGGTCTATGGTGGGGTTGTTGTCTCTTTGGCACATTCCCCATTTCCATTCTCAATTTTACTTATCTTGTCTTGCTAATAAATTCTTGGTGACAAGATCGTTTTTTGTCTGTCCATTATAGATTTCAGGATAATAGGCAAAAATACAAATAGTGGGTTTGAATCGTTTTTTTAAGGGCAACAAAGTAGTTTTACAATTTGAATCATGTTGAAATATGTGTAGATATTGAATTACTGAAAATTTTTACTGTTTCTTTAAATCTATGGCAAAGCAATGGAAAGACATGACAAAATTGTCAAAAGGTAATGATACAGTTAAACAATAAATGTTTTCAGGAAAAAGTCTATGTACTCATGCTGAGTTTATTTTTACATTGGTAGTTTGATACTATTGTGTGATATACTGAAGAACCTAGATTGCGCCTACATAACATGTTTACAAGCTTATGGTACTTTTAAAATAAAGTTCAATTAATAGGAAGTTTACTGTTTGTCACATCAACATTACAATACATTCTAAAACAATATTCTTAATAATATACTAGTTTAAAGTAAAGCAATCAAGGCATTCACGTGATGGTGTGCAATATATGCAAAATAGCAGCTTTTCCAAAAGATTAAACCTTGGAAGGAAACATAGTTAAATAGTCAAAACGTAAATAGATTTTTCAGACCCCGAAGAAAGTAGAATCTTTTGTTCTTTCTAGTCTATCAGTTGAGGAATAAACCTTTCATAATTAATTTTTTAACAATTTTATTTATAAGAAAACATAACTATAATATTTCCTTGTCACCTAGAGAGGGATGATTAATGCAGGCAACTCATGTGTATTACACTGCTGCTTACTGGGTGTAAATCAATCTAAATTAATTTGTTCTGTTTCCTGTATCAAATGCAATGAAGAAGAAAACTATGTATTTTTATTCAATAATCATGTCTTTTATGAAACAGCATCAACAGCTTGTTTTAATAATGACAACAAAAACACCCACTTTAAATGAATTCAATTGAGATGGACAGGGACACTGCAATTTTAATTATGTCATAAAGACACTCACACCAGTTAAATCTAGCGAAGAAAGTGTTAGGATTTATAACAATGATGTAGTTATACAAATAATATTGTTTTCAGGATGAAGTTTATAAAGCCCTGCTGAGTCTATTTTTAGTAACATTCATAGTTTGGAAAACAGTTTGGTTCTACATAAATATGTTTACAGAATTGTAGTACTACATAAAGTTCAGTCAATAGGAAGTGAACTGTTTGTCAAAACATTCCAATACCTCTGATAAAGTATTTAATAGGAAGTCCAATACATCTGATAAAATATTTAATAGGAAGTGAACTGTTTGTCAAAACATTCCAATACATCTGATAAAGTATTTAATAGGAAGTCCAATACATCTGATAAAATATTTAATAGGAAGTGAACTGTTTGTCAAAACATTCCAATACATCTGATAAAGTACAATTATAATGCAGTGGCGGATCCAGGGGGGGGGGGTTCCGGGGGTGCGCACCCCCCCCTTTATTTTTGCCGATCAATGCATTTGTATCGGGACATATGTTTTGCACCCCCCCTGCACCCCCCCTTTGCCCTGGGTTAGCACCCCCCCTTTCGAAAATTCCTGCATCCGCCCCTGTATAATGTGTTATTTTCATTTGTTATATATTAAGTAGCAAAAAATAAAAGTAAATAAAAAAGGTATGTTTTATACAATCAGGCTTAAGCTTTATCATGATGATATCAATATCCATCATATTTGCAATTAAGACTTAATCAAACCCTTATCACGTTCTTGCAAAAACATCTAAATTACTTGAGGCAAATATATATAATAAAGTGTATATGATATGGCTTTGTCAATGTAACACACTCTATCAACCCTCAACCAATATAATCTTAGTTTAGTTTAAACAATATTTTATTTAAAAAAAAATGCACAAAATATGATTATAATCTTGAGCAGAGCTCGTGAAATTATATTGATTTCTCAAGTTGATACAGGTGTTGAAAAAAATGATACATCTTCTCCATGACCAAGTTGAAGGGATACTATAATATAACTAATTCCTTCATAACAACAAGAATGTGTTCAAAGTACACAGATGCCCCACTCGCATTATCCTTTTCCATGTTCCATAGACCGTGAAATTGGGTAATAATTTTATTTGGCATTAAAATGAGAAAGATTATACTATAGAGAACATATATACTAAGGACTTGAATTTCACCAAAAACTTTAACCTGAAACTCCCACTTTCATTTTCTATGTTCAGTGGACTGTGAAATTGGGGCCAAAAGTCTAATTTGGCTTTAAAATTAGAAAGATCATGAGGGTTTTGAGCTTAAAGAATGAAGATCATTCCAGAAACCTATGGTCTTCATACAAACATCATATCATAAGGTTTTTTTATAGCACTGGGTTGCTACTGCTGCTCATTCAGACTATATATTATCAAGGGTTAAATTAGTTTCAAATGATGGCTTTTGTCTGTAAATGACAAGTTTATAAAATTATAAAACGATCAAAAGCCAAGGTTGCAACTCCATGAGACAAAATTGACCTTAAGATGATTTTAAATTCTCTGTTAAAGATCTAGTGATATAAGTGGTCTCATAATTTAAAAAAGTTAACGTGATTGTAAATCTGCCTCCTGTTGAAGACTATATGTTGCCCTCTAGATGTCTTTTTAATATATTTAACATTGGCTTGCCATCTTATTGATGCTGCATTTCCTTCTTTCATAACTATGAAAGTCAATTGCATTTCCTTTCTTTCATAACTATGAAGCTCATTTCATAACTATTTGTTTCTGCATATCACACTAATATAATTTGTTTATTTGTCATGTGAAGGACAAATATTCAGCACAGAGAACACATGCTGGGTTTATTTTTAGTAACATTAGTAGTTTGAGAGTAATAACATGTGATAAACTTTAGTGAATGAATAACAACTGTTTTCACATAAATATGTTTACAGTGCTGTATGTAGAAATGCATTATGTTTTATTAACGTGATTAACAGGAAGTTAAACTGATTCCAACAAATACATAATAAAGATTACATATATTACATAAATAGGGGACATGAATATCAGGAATTCTAATATGACGTGCTTCTTTAGCTTTGTAAACAACACTGTGATAAAATTCTCGATAAAATACACTTAGCGCAGACTCAGAGATATGCATAATAATGGCTGTTACAATATACTTCCCACGTAAATCTACATGTATTGGAACCTATTTGCAGATCATTTGCCGAATTTTATTGTTTTAAAAAGTCGATTAAAAAAGACAAAATAACTTTTATTCTTATTCGTATGCATGATAAAAAGAAGTAATGCACAAAAGCTCGGAGAAATCAACAAAATAAAAATTTAAATAAAATTCTGCGAAAGTCTATTAATCTTTTTGTCGCATTTAAGTCATTTCAAAACATGACGTCATACAAATGAAACCGCTAAACTTGAAAGTTTTCTGTTACGTGAACCATCGGAATTCGTATGATATTGTATTAAAACTGATTTTTTGAGGTAGGTTTTGTTTTATTTTCTATTCTATTGCATTAATCGCATATTTACCCATTTCAGCAAGTCAAATAGGCGGCTCGGCTCCTTAGTTACAAAATGTCAACTTTTGATTTGACGGAAGCTTACGAGAAAAACATGTAAATTAAAAATGACAAATGTTGCGTTTGAGAACTTAAAGAATTAAAAAGTTTTTTTCTAGCAGTTATTCTCGAAAAAACCTACGCAAGTTACATATTTATAAAGATATTTGAGCTTTATCTAACAGGGAGTAAAAAAGAACAGCCACATACACAGCATACTCACCCTCGCTTCAGTTTTTTAATGACCGTATTTGTCCTATTAGAATCGAAATAATTCATGGAAGCCATAGATTGTTGGAAATTTACACATGGCCTGGGCCGTGATATTCGTTAATTTTATCCCTCGCTAACGCTCAGGATAAAATTCGAATATCACGGCCCAGGCCATGTGTAAATTTCCAACAATCTATGGCTTCCATGAATTATTTCTTAAATTAAAAGGGTGTTGCCAGATTACCACCCCTGACTATAGTCTTGGTTATAGTATATAGCTTTGAAATGTTAATTTGACGACCTGTCAAATTTGTAATACTGCCTCCTCAATTAGTACTATAATTTAGAAATGATTATGGCCATTTATCATTGCTATTTTTCAAAAATAGACAAAAAAGCACGATTAATTATTATGATTTCATGTAAATGTGCATCCTAATATATGTATCAGATATTTCAATTAAAGTTCTTCTTTTTGCAATATTCTTCCAATTGTATTATTACCATTAATCAAAACCTTGCCATATTTTTTGAATTTACAGTATTTGATGCAGAATTCTTCTGACATAGATAAACCTAACATCACCTCTTACTTACTTTCACATCTCCTTCTGATGACCCTGTCACAAAGTAATCCTCCTCTAAATCTATTGCTAGACATCTTATTGATGCATCATGGGCCTGGAATGTATGACGTAACTGTCGTTGACGGATATCAAAGATACAAATCTCTCCTTTCCTTCCACCACTGATCAGCAGTTGGTGATGAGGTGCATATACCAGGGCAGGACAGCCATGTTCATGACAAGTGAAAGCTGAAAAAGAGGTCCAAATGCTCAAAATATTTATTATTTCTTAAAATTCATTTGCATGAGGTATTTATAAATTTATAAGTATCTTTAAATTAAGTGTAGGCTTCTCAAAACTCCTTTATATTTCACAATTAAACCAGATGCCCTGCAGGGCGCAGCTTTAATACAACCGCAGAGGTCGAAACCCTGAACAGTTGGGGCAAGTATGGACACAACATTCAATCTTGATACAGCTCTGAATTTGGATTGTGATTAAAAAGTTGACACAACAAAGGTTTCTGACACAGAATGAATGTGGTCTAAAAACTTGAAACATTTTTTTTTTTTGCTTTTGAGCAATACACTATGCTGTTGAATATTAATCCCCTCAAAAAAAATTTTGAAGAAAAATTCTTTTTAATTTCTGAAATCTGAAATGAGAAAAATTCCACCACCCCCCTCCCAAATTTTTTTTCACCTCCCCCATTTCCTTATTCCAAAAATAATCTCAATTCTAATGTCTAATGGAGTTTGCACCAATAACTACTCATTTAAATACATCAAAATATAAAATGACATACAAATATTGATTAACAGTAACTTCTAAAAATAAACTTACAGAGCTACACATCTCAAGACAATCATCATTTCTTAATACATAATTTTCCAGCAGTGTAAGGGAGGTAATCAAGTAATCAAATATATATATATATTATATAATAGTGTTCTTTAAATTTTAATTGGATTACCTCCCCTCCACTGCTTTTAAATTGTGTAAATTGTCCTGTTACCAGAAAAACCCTTGTTTTCCCCCTTTTTGCCCCTAATTGCTTAATGATTAGACCCATAACCCCCCATAACCATCCCTTTGAAGTATGGAAAAGTGTGGTATAATTTCAGAGAGATTTATACATTTAAACTGTTAACTAGAAAAATGCTTCTTTTTGGCCCTTTTTTGGCCCTTATTTCTTAATGTTAACCCCAAACTGTACCCAAGCCTCCCCTTCACTATATGAAATCTTGAGGTACAATGTCAGAGAGATCAATACACTTATACATAAGTCATTGTCCCGAAACTCCAAAAATGCTTGTTTATAGCCCCTCTTTGGCCCTTAATTCCTAGACTGTTTGTCCCTTAACCCTTAAAATGAATCCCAACCTTCTACTTGGTTTTGAACATTGTGGTACAATTTCAGAGCAATTGAAATACTTATACACAACTTATTGTCCTGAAACTAGATAAATGCTTGTTTTTGGGCCTCTTATTCTTAACCCCCAAAATCAATCCCCACCTTCCTTTTGTGGTTATAAACATTGTGTTAAAATTTTATTGATTTCTATTCACTGATACTTAAGTTATTATCTGGAAAACCATCCGTCTTCGAAAGACGCTGATGACAACGACAATGTGATGTACCAATATACGACCAAAAATATTATAATTTTTGCAGTCGTATAAAAATGTACAAAACTCATATTCAATGAAAAGAGAACAGAAATGGAAAATGTGTCAAACAGACAATGACCCAACCAAAGAGCAGAAAAAAAACCCCAAGACCACCAATGGGTCTAAAATGCAGAGAAAATACCACACCCAAGTGAACTAACCCCTAAACAATACTGTATAGTAGTTTAACCAGAATGGCAACACATAAAACTCATAAACAGAAAAGTTAACCAACTAATAATAAAATTGATATTGAAAAAAAACTTTCTGTAAACAGCTAATGACAAAAGCAAAATTTATTGCAGGTTAGATATGATTTATCATGATTAAGTATTGATCCCTATTATTGACTATCATGTGGTGTGGAATTAACCTAAATGTCATGATAATAAGGGGAGTTCACTCTGAATTCTTCCTAAAATGATATAAATGTTTTAATATATACCATGAACACAAGAACTTCTTGGTGGTAACAGTGTATCCCATAGACACACATTCCTACTCTCAGATGAGTGGCCACCAGTGGCTATCAAACTGGAAGATCCAACAAAAGCCACATCACTTGTTGTTTTGTTGTGGCACTTCAAGCTCTGAAATTACAATATCAACAGAAGTTATTTATGTTTGCCTATAACACATGAGATTATCAATCTTAAACTGGTAACTTATGTATTCCATTGCATATTTGATTTTTTAAACTTTTTTTAAGAAAAGGTTAAACCAGTTTTGATTAGCATCAACAGAACATCCAAAGTATTATGTAATAATTGTCAATAAATAAAAATAAACCTTGTTGAAATTTTACAAGTCTGTCTAAATCACATTGTGGTTATTTTATAATAGTTGCTCCTTCAATTTATTAAAATTGAACTGAATTATGTTTTTCAAAGGTATTCCTTGGCAAATTTAGCTACAAAACATTCATAATTTATTATCATAATAATATCTTGTAATTTAACAATGAAATGTCTTTTGATATGCTCATACAATGAATCTTACCATAATTGGCTTGTTAAAGTTACTACCAAGTCCAACCTGCCAGAGACATACATCTCCCTCACTGTCACTTACACAACACTGAAAGTAAATGGAACATACACTAAACTTTGACAGTATTAGTATTCCAAAACCCTGCTTAAATCAACATTTTTTATTGGTCACCCAGTGTGTCTGATTACACAGGTTACACTGTATCAATATAAGGATGACCCATGTTTGATAAATCTATGTGAAAAAATGGTTGATGTTTGATAGATAGAGGTGAAAAGATGGCTCATGTTTCATCAAATAAATGCTTTATACATGGCACGATTGTGTCCCCTCAATGCTTTATCCCCAGAGTTTAGAGGTTTTGACCATTAACCACTGCACCTTTTGACTATTTCATGGCTTCTCAGTGAAATCAAGAAACATCTGCACCAAAATAACATTTTTTTTTATAAAAACTTGTTTATTCTCTAATAAACTGAACATAAACTTTACTTCTTTCAAAATGAATTATTTATGGTCTTGTTTACCTTATTAATTTAACCATTCAACATTAATCTATAGTCTGTCATAAAAGTGATTGCCTTTATCATTGACAACAATATTCCTACCTTGTTTCCTTGACTGCTGAACATAACTTTAGTGACTTTAGGGAAAGTTCCTGGCTGTCTAAGCATGGCTAATGGTTGAATATGACCCCATTCATACAATCTAACACTCCCATCTGTACTGCCTGTTAGATCTGTTTATACAAATATAGGAATACCATAACAAGATATTGATATCAGCAAAACAAGATAAAGCATATACAGGGTTTAAACTAGGATTTTGAGGGCTTTAGACACTTTTGCACGATATCAAAATCAACCTCATTTTGTGTAACAGCAAGGGACCAAGGATGTATAAAAAAAGGACTTAGGGATTGTTGGTAGTTATTGTATGATTTGCCAGTTTGCTAGTGTAACCAGTATTTCAATTAGAAAACTATCAGTTTTAATATTTAGATATGATTTTTTTTGGACAGTTTATATAATAGCATATAAATTTGGTTAACGGTAAGCCAAGCAGACACTGCTGTCTAATGAAGATTTGAAAAGTGCATTTCAAAAGGAACAAACTCGACAAATACTTTAAGAAATTTACAATTGTCATAATGGGCTTTTAGTGGATGACAATACTGTATGGGTTTTGCTCATTGTTGAAAGCTGTAAAATGACCTGTAATTGTTTAACTCTTTGTCCTTTGGTCTAAATGGATAGTTGTCTCAGATGCAATCATGCCAAATAGTATAATGTGTGTTCATATACGTTTGGAAACATATATTTGTTGTAATTTCTGCAATATCAAACCTATATGTATTTTCTCATCAACAAAAACATCAAATCTATTTCTGAATTCTACAGTATTAGTAATTCTATGCAGCAAGGTATGATTATTTTTGTTTGTCATAAAATCGAAGAGCACATTTTATACTTTTCTGAAGCATGTCATATTTATTCTAAATGACACCACACAACCTCAGTGAGCTACCAATTTTCAATATCACACTACAATGTAAACCTACAGTGAGGTAGATTTGGATGTGATCCTATCCTTCGAACACCAGCTACAGGTCTTCTCAGAATCTGTTACATAGATAAAAACATTATTAGTTTCTGTACAAATTATAATGTTGTAAGTAGTCTGTATAAGGAGAAACCTGGTTTTACTATTATTGACATACAGTACCTTAGAATTATTCAAGAGTGCACACACTGAAATGTCTCGCCTTCTTTACTAATCATTGATATAATGTTAATAGTCCTAAATATAAAGCTTTATTACAACTGTCACATAAACTCAACATTAATCAAGAAAACTAAACATTGATCAACGAACCATGAAAATGAGGTCAAGGTCAGATGAACCATGCCTTGCAGACATGTACAGCTAACAATTCTTTCATACAACAAATATAATTACCTATTGCTTATGAATTAAGAAAAATAGACTAAAACACAAATACTTAACACTTACCAAATAACTGTAGCAATGAACCGTGAAAATGAGGTCAAGGTCAAATAAAACCTGTGTGACTGACATATAGATCATAAAATATTTCCATACACCAAATATAGTTGACCTATTGCATACAGTATTCGAAAACCAAAACTCAAAAACTTAACTTTGATCACTGAACCATGAAATTGAGGTCAAGGTCAGATGACATCTATCAGCTAGACATGAACACCTAACAATCATTCCATACACCAAATATAGTAGACCTATTGCATATAGTATAAGAAAAACAGACCAAAACACAAAAACTTAACTATAATCACTGAACCATGAAAATGAGGTCAAGATCAGATGACACTTGCCAGTTGAACATGTACACCTTACAGTCCTTCCATACACAGAATATACTAGACCAATTGCTTATAGTATCTGAGATATGGACTTGACCACCAAAACTTAACCTTGTTCACTGATCAATGAAATGAGGTGGAGGTCAAGTGAAAACTGTCTGACAGGCATGACGACCATGCAAGGTACGCACATACCAAATATAGTTATCCTATTACTTATAATAAGAGAGAATTTAACATTACAAAAATTTTAACTTTTTTTTCAAGAAGTCACTGAACCATGAAAATGAGGTCATGGACATTGGACATGTGACTGATGGAAAGTTCCTAACGTGAGGCATCTATATAAAAAGTATGTAGCATCCAGGTCTTCAACCTTCTAAAATATATAGCTTTTAAGAAGTTAGCTAACACAGCCGCCGCCAGATCACTATTCCTATGTCGAGCTTTCTGCAACAAAAGTTGCAGGCTCGACAAAAAGTGTGTAAGAACTATTTTTCAAAAATATGTAGGCCAATATTTTGTGAATTGATTTTTACAATGTTAACTGCCATGGTAATTCAAATAATAAGAGTGCTCCATATTGTTCTGTGTCTCCCTAAGATAATAAGTGATACTGTTAGTAAGCACTTTATACTTCTTTAATTGATAAGAGTTAGTTATAATTAATTAATTTAAAGATTAATTTTATCTAGCCTAACTGTGGAATACTGCTATCTTATGAAATTATTACTTCCAAATAACAATTCAAACATCAACTTTAAATATAACAACTAACTAACATTAAGTATCAAACGATATGTCTAAAAGCTATTCCTAAAAAATTAGAATACTTTTCAATACTATAATATGAAACCATTTTCAATGAATTTGTAAAAAGCATCCCCATGGAAAATTGTCCCTCATTTTTTCCCTCTGAGGATTGAAATAATTGAAGGTTATATGTCATGTATGTGAAAACATTTATCTAAATTTAGAGAGGATTTAAGAAAAAAAATGTAACTAATTCTGGATTCCAAATTTGGAGAGGACACAATGAAAAATAACAGTGGCATTCTCAAGGCATCACCAAAAAGATGACAAACCGACTGACACTAAATGACAGGTAAGAAACAGTTTACCCTGTGCAATGTTATACTGTGAGGTAAGATAAATACATGTTTGATTGTTGGCCAATGATTGTTTAGTGGAAAATTCTCACACATTTTCAGTATTCCTTATTATCAAATATAAAAATGTCATCTCATTTAATTTACAGGCAAATTTCCTGCTTACCTGAGAACTTTTGTTTGAGGTTTTTTTTTTTGGGGGGGGGGGGGGGGGAATTATGGTTCAAATTTCTGGGGGTGTTTGGGACTGCTGTTATTGATATTTTGGAAGGTGTATGGCTGATGCTGTCAATAAAAGAAAGTTTGTCTTTCAAGTGTGAATCTACAGAAATGTTGAGGTCTGATTGTAAATAATTAACATCTGTTTTGGTCCCATGTGATTGTAAATAATTAACATCTGTTTTGGTCCCATGCAGTGAATTTTCATGGATGTTTGAGATAAAACTGTGATTTTTCTGTAATGAACAATATCAAAATAACTTTCCCATGCAAAGTTAATGCCCATAGTAGGCTATTTACAAAACTTACAAAACATGACTAACTGTTTTTTGACCTTGAGGATATTTTTATTTGTATTTTTTTTCCCAATTTCAATCATACCATATTGACATACTGGTACTGAATACTTGATTGATATGTTTTTGATTGCTTAACTCTAGTGTATATTGATGCATTCAACTATTTCTGATTTCAGTATAACTTTTAAGATTAAATACTTCCTGCTCGCCTGCAATAACTCTAGCATGAATTAAGCATGTTTCAGATGACCTTCAAGATGTACTGAATTTTTGTACTTTTGATTTTGTAATACAGTAAACAAGGCTTCAAGGGGGTTTGGTGTCAATGATTCAAGGAGATGTGAAGTCAGTGTCACGATTTATGTTAATGATTTTTCACCACAAGGGGTTTCATGTTATGTCATCACTATAAAAATAATATCATATAACAATCTTATGATGTAAAATTGTATAAGACAATAGAAAATATAGTGAACATGTTCCTGAACTAATCCTAAAAATTAAGATTTTAGCAATTAAAGAAATAAATAAATAGAATTTCCTTTCTGAAAGTACAGAAGTAGTGACTGTTTCTTAGAGATGTACAATATATATTTTTTTGTAATTGACAATCAAGAAAATGTTTACTTCAGATTAACCAATTTGTTTGAGGGAATGAATTAAAATTTTGTTTAATATTTACATGTACATGATATTATTGAATATTTGTAACCTCGATATCACTATGTCCTCTTTTAAAAGTTGAAAGCAAATGTGATAGATTGCAGATTTAATTAAATTTTGCACATTTCATTCTTTGAAGAACAACAGTTAAGTATAATGAATCGGTGCATAACAAAAATAATATTAAAATAAATTAAATCAAGCAACAATTGTAAATGAAGAATCATAAGTATTACTACCTTTTTAGAATACACCCCGCAACAGTTAACAAATAATTGTATTTAAAATTATACTAAGACACAGAAGATTAGAGGTGAAAACGTTTAAAAAAATATTATGCACATTTATCACTTCAGAAACATGCGATCAGTGACAATATTTATAATACATATTTTTGTAGTTATATATACAAGATCGTTCTAATCAGAACACACAAAGGTTTCATTTTTTTTATTTACACTTTCGTTAAGACTTGGACTTGATTTAAACATTTTGACTTTATATTGTTCAAAAATTTTCCTCTTGTGTACTGTTCCAGGAGCCAAGAGTAAAAAACAACTTTTACCCAATCAATCATGAAAGTCATTATTTTAGTGTGCAATGTTTTATGTTATTGTGTAATGTTTTATGTTATTGTGTAATGTTTTATGTTATTGTGTAATGTTTTATGTTATGGTGCAATGTTTTCTGCTATTGTTTAATATTTTATGTTATTGTGTAATGTTCAAGTTATATGTTATGTGTAATGTTTGGTGTTACTGTGAATGTTTTATGCTATTGTGTAATGTTTGGTGTTACTGTGAATGTTTTATGTTAATGTGTAATGTTTGGTGTTACTGTGAATGTTTTATGCTATTGTGTAATGTTTTATGTTATCTTGTAATGTTTTATGATATTGTGTAATGTTTTATGATATTGTGTAATGTTTTATGATATTGTGTAATGTTTTATGTTATTGTGTAATGTTTTATGTTATTGTGTAATGTTTTATGTTATCTTGTAATGTGTTATGCTATTGTGTAATGTTTTATGTTATCTTGTAATGTGTTATGCTATTGTGTAATGTTTTATGCTATTGTGTAATGTTTTATGCTACTGTGTAATGTGTTATGCTATTGTGTAATGTTTTATGCTATTGTGTAATGTTTTATGTTATTGTGTAATGTTTTATGTTACTGTGAAATGTTTTATGTTATTGTGAAATGTTCAAGTTATATTTTATGTGTAATGTTTGGTGCTACTGTGAATGTTTTATGCTATTGTGTAATGTTTTATGTTATCTTGTAATGTGTTATGCTATTGTGTAATGTTTTATGTTAATGTGTAATGTTTTATGTTACTGTGAAATGTTTTATGTTATTGTGTAATGTTCAAGTTATATTTTATGTGTAATGTTTGGTGCTACTGTGAATGTTTTATGCTATTGTGTAATGTTTTATGTTATCTTGTAATGTTTTATGTTATTGTTTAATGTTTTATGCTACTGTGTAATGTTTTATGTTATCTTGTAATGTGTTATGCTATTGTGTAATGTTTTATGCTATTGTGTAATGTTTTATGCTACTGTGTAATGTTTTATGTTATTGTGTAATATGTTTTATGTTATTGTGTAATGTTTTATGTTATCTTGTAATGTTTTATGTTATTGTGTAATGTTTTATGTTATCTTGTAATGTGTTATGCTATTGTGTAATGTTTTATGTAACTGTGTAATGTTTTATGTTATTGTGTAAGAATCAACTTTTACCCAATTAAAAGTGCAAGTCATTATATTATTGTGTAATGTTTAATGTTACTGTGTAATATTTAATATTATTGTGTAATGTTTTATGGTACATTTGTATTGTGTTTAAAGTTAATATGTAATGTTTTATGGTTCAAATTTCTGGGGGGTTTGGGACTGCTGTTATTGATATTTTGGAAGGTGTATGGCTGATGCTGTCAATACAAGAAAGTTTGTCTTTCAAGTGTGAATCTGCAGAAATGTTCAGGCCTGTTCCAGGAGCCAAGAGTAAAAAACAAACTTTTACCCAATCAATCATGAAAGTCATTATTTTAGTGTGTAATGTTTTATGTTATTGTGTAATGTTTTATGTTATTGTGTAATGTTTTATGTTATTGTGTAATGTTTTCTGCTATTGTTTAATATTTTATGTTATTGTGTAATGTTCAAGTTATATGTTATGTGTAATGATTGGTGTTACTGTGAATGTTTTATGCTATTGTGTAATGTTTGGTGTTACTGTGTAATGTTTTTTGCTATTGTGTAATGTTTTATGTTACTGTGAAATGTTTTATGTTATTGTGTAATGTTCAAGTTATATTTTATGTGTAATGTTTGGTGCTACTGTGAATGTTTTATGCTACTGTGTAATGTTTTATGTTATCTTGTAATGTTTTATGCTATTGTGTAATGTTTTATGCTACTGTGCAATGTTTTATGTTATTGTGTAATGTTTTATGTTATTGTGTAATGTTTTATGTCATCTTGTAATGTGTTATGCTATTGTGTAATGTTTTATGTAACTGTGTAATGTTTTATGTTATTGTGTAAGAATCAACTTTTACCCAATTAAAAGTGCAAGTCATTATATTATTGTGTAATGTTTAATGTTACTGTGTAATATTTAATACTATTGTGTAGTGTTTTATGGTACATTTGTATTGTGTTTAAAGTTAATATGTAATGTTTTATGATATTGTGTAATGTTTTATGTTAATGTGTCATGTTAGCATAGTTACACTACCAGTTAGTTTTGTTAATAAATTGATAATTTAAAGGTACTTACAACCAATGGTTCTGGATCATGGTTTGATATCTAAATATACAACTTGTATCTTAGGACAACTTCAAATTTTGTGAATGATTATAAAAACTTATAACTTAGGACAATTCAAAATTTTGTGAAAGTTTTTATAACATAATAATACTCGATGACAGACTTTGCTGAATAAGTTGTCATTTATCCACTAACCATATAACTTACACCAAGAAAAGGTTTGTTGTAAGTTTTAACATTTATAAAACTAATAATGTGTCAATAGGACTTCTGAAATGCTTGCTCACAAATTCACAATCCATGTTCGATGAATTGCAAATTATGGACTTTAAAACTCTAAGATGGCATACCATGCGGTTCACATCATAATGAACATATGTACTAAGTTTCAAGTGGATGTGACCTAAGACTATTTTATAACTGAAACAGGAATTACAGATACACTAATTGGTAAATTTTATAGCTCTAACTGTTGTAAGTGGGGCATAAAAATAAAATCTCTAACCGATATTACTTAGTTAAGACAATCAAAAGTTTAACTCAGGGTATGATCAAGTTTGTGAAAGGGCTCACTTTAGTTCGATTCAAACTAAATAAGTAAGGATTACATAATTCTGTTTTGTCATTTTGGAAATAAATATTTTAAAAGCATTTGTTTAATAATCATTTTTTTTTTTAAATATGCTTAGTTAAATTCTTTATCATTACAGTCAATTAAACTGATCTCACTGTGTATTATAAACATTTTTTGTAAACAAACAGGCTAGCCTATAGTTTGACACAACCTTGACAAATATTAATTAGATTTATCTAAAAGCAGAAAAAGTGAATAAATTTTGTGACTTATCCTGAAATAAATTCTGTGACCTATCCTCAAATAGATTATATGTTCCTCAAAAAGATCCAAATATTCCTAAAATAGATCCAAATATTCCTCAAATAGATCCTCAAGTTCCTTAAATAAATTTGATGTGTTAATTGGAAATATTTTAACCTTAGTAAACAAGATAATCTTGGTTGTTTTGTTTAACCTGAAGAATCCTTCAATTCTTTCCTTCACCAGCATGTAAATTTCCTATATAGATATGAACAAAAGGTCAATGCTACGAGTAGAAACTGTCTGGTCATAATAAATACAAACTATTTTTGTCTGCAGTTTAAAAATATTCAGAAAGTAAATTAAAAAAAAAATGTGGTGTTTTTTTTTTATAATTCCTTTATGATTCTTTTGTACTTAATTCATTTCTAATTCAACTCCATATAAATTTATATTTATGAGCCATTTATAATATATTAATAACTGAATTTTATTTACATAGAAATGTACATGTATTTGTTCTGAATAACAAATGCAACTATAACCTCTAACTGCATTACTATAAATAATTTGAATTTGAATTTCTGATGTTTTAGAGGCAAATTATGGAAACTGCTTACAGAGTTGTCTCCCATTCTATTACATAAAAATATTAATACATTCAGACACAACAAAAAATCTAATAAAAAGAAAACAAACTTTACGTAGTACATTGAAACAAATGTAATAAATTGACAATTTGTACAACATTTTTAATCTGATAAATTGACAAATTGTACAACATTTTTAAGCTAAAACTGACAACAGCGATCTACTACATTACAACAGAATTTACCGTTTTTAGCAGACGACGACTTCTGTCCAAAATTTTTTGTGAGAATTGTGGATTGGTTATCCCTGGTATATGTATACTTTTACCCTAAATAGCCAACGAATATTTTAATGATTTAGTAACAAAACAGACTTAATACTATGTGTATTATTTGTAAAGGAATTGATTCACTGAAATAAGTTATCAATGTGTAATGCAGGCAATCAGAATACTGTGTATTCATTATTATTCTTTGTATACCTATTTTCATGAGTTTTGTGGCTACAGGTGTACCACAAATTCAAATGTTCAACTAATGACAAATTTTCTATAAGCCTTGTATGCAGAGTTTGCCAAAACCACAAAATCTGATATCCACGAAAAAAAACCTGAATCTACAGTATATAATTGAATAAATGAATAAGAACAGCACACTTTTTTTTACTATGGTCCTATTTTCAAAAAAAAAGGGGACGAAAGATACCAAAGGGACAGTCAAACTCATAAATCTAAAACAAACTGACAACGCCATGGCTAAAAATGAAAAAGACAAACTAACAACAGCACACATGACACAACATAGAAAACTAGGGGTGATCTCAGGTGCTCCGGAAGAGTAAGCAGATCCTGCTTCACATGTGGCAACCGTCGTGTTATGTGATAACAAATCCAATAAATAGTCTAAGTCGGTAGGTCACATTCTTGAAAGGGAAGGGGATTGTAGTTACGACGTAAAGAACATATCCGATATCATTTGTGAAACGGTTATTCCATAACGGTCAACCAACTCGTGATGGCGTCCGTAAAATTTACGAAGGGATGATTTCAACTTCACCATTTGGAACTCTTGATTCAATATGCTCTTCAGAAAGGGATTAACTTCATTATTTTTCTAACAAGAGTGCACACGCTGAAATGTCTCGCCTTCTATACTAATCATTGATATTATGTTGATAGTCCTAAGTATAAAGTTAAGCTTTATAACAACTGTCACATAAACTTAACATTAACCAAGATAACTAAACAAAGACCAATGAACCTTGAAAATGAGGTCAAGGTCAGATGAACCATGCCAGGCAGACATGTACAGCTAACAATGCTTCTATACAACATATATAGTTGACCTATTACTTATAGTTTAAGACAAGAGTGCACACGCTGAAATGTCTCGCTTTCTATACTAATCATTGATATTATGTTGATAGTATAAAGCTTTATTACAACTGTCATGACTGTCTCATAAACTTAACATTAACCAAGATAACTAAACAAAGACCAATGAACCATGAAAATAAGGTCAAGGTCAGATGAACCATGCCAGGCAGACATGTACAGCTAACAATGCTTCTATACAACATATATAGTTGACCTATTACTTATAATTTTAGAAAAATAGACCAAAACGCAAAAACTTAACACTGTGCAATGAACCGTGAAAATGAGGTCACGGTCAAAAGAAACCTGCGCTACTGACATACAGATCATAAAATATTTCCACACACCAAATATAGTTGACCTATGGCATATAGTATTAGATAAAAAGACCAAAACTCAAAAAATCTTAACTTTGACCACTGAACCATGAAAATGAGGTCAAGGTCACATGACATCTGCCCACTAGACATGTACACCTTACAATCATTCCATACAACAAATATAGTAGACCTATTGCATATAGTATGAAAAAAACAGACCAAAACACAAAAATTTAACTATAACCCCTGAACCATGAAAATGAGATCAAGGTCACATGACATCTGCCCGCTAGACATGTACACCTTACAATCATTCCATACAACAAATATAGTAGACCTATTGCATATAGTATGAAAAAAACAGACCAAAACACAAAAATTTAACTATAACCACTGAACCATGAAAATGAGGTCAAGGTCAGATGACACCTGCCAGTTGGACATGTACACCTTACAGTCCTTCCATACACCGAATATACTAGCCCTATTGCTTATAGTATCTGAGATATGGACTTGACCACCAAAACTTAACCTTGTTCACTGATCCATGAAATGAGGTCGAGGTCAAGTGAAAACTGTCTGACAGACATGAGGACCTTGCAAGGTACGCACATATCAAATATAGTTATCCTATTACTTATAATAAGAGAGAATTCAACATTACAAAAAATCTGAACTTTTTTTTCAAGTGGTCACTGAACCATGAAAATGAGGTCAAGGACATTGGACATGTGACTGACGGAAACTTCGTAACATGAGGCATCTATATACAAAGTATGAAGCATCCAGGTCTTCCACCTTCTAAAATATAAAGCTTTTAAGAAGTTAGCTAACGCCGCCGCCGCCGCCGCCGCTGCCGCCGCCGCCGGATCACTATCCCTATGTCGAGCTTTCTGCAACAAAAGTTGCAGGCTCGACAAAAAATAGACCAAAACACAAAAACTTAACACTGTGCAATGAACCATGAAAATGAGGTCACGGTCAAATAAAACCTGCGCGACTGACATAAAGATCATAAAATATTTCCATACACCAAATATAGTTGACCTATAGCATAGAGTATTAGATAAAAAGACCAAAACTCAAAAACTCAACATTGACCACTGAACCATGAAAATGAGGTAAAGGTCACATGACATCTGCCCGCTAGACATGTACACCTTACAATCATTCCATACAACAAATATAGTAGACCTATTGCATATAGTATGAGAAAAACAGACCAAAACACAAAAATTTAACTATAACCACTGAACCATGAAAATGAGGTCAAGGTCAGATGACACCTGCCAGTTGGACATGTACACCTTACAGTCCTTCCATACACCGAATATACTAGCCCTATTGCTTATAGCATCTGAGATATGGACTTGACCACCAAAACTTAACCTTGTTCACTGATCCATGAAATGAGGTCGAGGTCAAGTGAAAACTGTCTGACAGACATGAGGACCTTGCAAGGTATGCACATATGAAATATAGTTATCCTATTACTTATAATAAGAGAGAATTCAACATTACAAACAATTTGAACTTTTTTTTCAAGTGGTCACTGAACCATGAAAATGAGGTCAAGGACATTGGACATGTGACTGACAGAAACTTCGTAACATGAGGCATCTATATACAAAGTATGAAGCATCCAGGTCTTCCACCTTCTAAAATATAAAGCTTTTAAGAAGTTAGCTAACACCGCCGCCGCCGCCGGATCACTATCCCCATGTCGAGCTTTCTGCAACAAAAGTTGCAGGCTCGACAAAAACTATCAACTAATCATGTATCCATGATACATGTACATATATTCCATGAAAACTTCCAATTGTAATCCTAAATTTCTCATATTCTGAATCAGTTAAACCAACTTTAACTACTTGTTTTATTCTTTATAACTACTTGCTTTGTAGTCTCAAATTGCTAGGCAATGCATAACAACTCAAAATAACAATCCATAAAATTTTAGGTTTCTTTGCATAATAATGAAAAAAGGCAGTGGAGTGGTTACAGGTGAGATGTGCTAGACACTATCAGCATGGTATCAATAAACATGTGCTAGATTGACATTAGTAGAGTGGTTTCAGAGATGTGCTAGACACATTCATCATGACATCAGAGGGTATTATTCAGACAGCCACTAGTAGAGTATTTTCAAATGATATGGCTAGACAGATATTAGTACAGTGGTTCTAGAGGATATATAAAGCTAAACACATAGTCAAAAGGTTTCAGAAGATATAGCATATGCTACACAGCCACTATTAACCAGTCTTTTCAGAGGAGATATGATAGAAACCAAGTCAGTTTGATTTCAAAGGATATGTTCTAGACATACACAGCTAGGAGATTGGTTTCAGAATATTTGAGCTTGACATACATAAGTAGAGTGATTTCAGATGAGATATGCTCGACACAAAGTCCATATGATTGCAATGGATATGTGCTAGACTGTGAACACTTAAGAAGTTGTTTCAAAGGAGATATTTTAAACACACAATCCAGCATGCTTTCAAAGTATATATGTGCTAGAGTGGTTTCAGAGCACATATACTAGAATAAGAAGGTTTCAAAGAATGTGTTCTACATATGATGGTAGAGGTTTCAGAGAAAATATGCTAGACAAACAGTCTGCATGGTTTCAGAGAATTTTTTAGACATATGTTGATATAGTGGTTTCAAAGATAGATATGTTAAACAGACAATTTACATAGATTCACAGATGTTTGCTACACTGAGCAAACTTTTACATAGCACTGTCAGTGTGGTTTCAGAGGATATGACACTGGAAGAGTGGCATAGGAGAGATTAGACAAAAATGCCTTGCAAAGCACATTGAAGCACCAAACAAAACAGCTTCTTACCATCTTATATTTGAATCAAGAGAAAGGTTTTATTTTACTATCTTTGGATTGATTTACAAAATCATGATTGCCATAAAAACACAAAAGCTAAGCCATGCATTGTTTCTTTAAAAAATGAATAAATTTTTTTGTGATATAATTTTTTATCAGTGACACATTATGTAATACATTGAAGTTATACATGAACATCACTTTTCATAGATCCTGCTTTATAAACAGAACTTAGTATTGCTGGACTAAAGAGGAGATGGCATGTATTGATACTACTGATGGACTTTGAGCAAAGCTGCACTACTACAAATACTAGCCTACAGAAGGAGTACACATCTATCAGATACTTACTATAGATTTGTTCTATTGAGAAAAATAAGATTACTTTTTCCATTGTTTGAAATGTCATTAGTATCATAAAATATTCATTAATTAAACAAAAACAATGTAAACCTTTGGTTCATTAAACTGTATAACATATGAATCTGATAGTTGTTTATTTACACTTTAGCCAGACACAGTATTTATTAGTTGACTGATTCACTCCTACACATTATTTTGAATCAGCATGATCAGTGTTCTTCCCAAATTAAACCTTGAGAAATGTTAATGAACTTCAGTTAACAAGTTTAATTTTAGCTTTCATATCATGGTCTCCAAGTTGATAAAAAATCTAAAACTGGTTTGTGAAGCCATCTGAAACGGTTTCACACCTGCCTATCTATATATATATATATGTAGGACTCGGAGGTGCGATGGGGACGCTGAAGTGTGATGGTCACGCTGAAGTGCGACGGTCCACGCCGAAGTACGATGGTCCTTTCGCTGAAGTGCGATGGTTTTGTGTATGACGTTTGAATAATATGACGTTTTCAAAATACGACATGGATTCGCAGGCAAGAGAATAGGGTTTTGAAGATGAAGGTTTCATGTTAACAAAGAAAAGTACATGTTGAGATTAAAAAAATATGTTAAAACATTTTAGGCAGAAAAGCGGCTGAAAGATGAACTTGGTCACCAAATGGGCTAACCAGTATTCTGAATTATGCCGCAGACTTTTTGTACGATAAATACAGTATACTTATCTAAATATTAATCTTAATTTATCTTACGGTAAGCGTCATATGATTTTATGTGGGCAATTTAAAAATTAAAAAAAAATATGATAGTATTAGCAATTTTTCAATGATTTTACTATATCAAGTTCATATATTGTTGTTTAATTTCCGAGATATTTGGTTTTTTTATGGTTTCAGTCTAAAACAGACAGAAATTAACCTAACTAAACCCTACGTGTACTTCCCAATTTATCATCCTCATCTTTGTTTTTCGTGAAATAATTGACAAGCTTCGCTATTAGTACATGTAAAGCATAAATTTACTTGTCGGTATTTTTACTTCGTGGATACTGTTCCGACATTCAAGGTACAACATGTATATATAAATTGAAGAAGAATGTGAGCAATTACTAAGTTTTATCATAATATTTAAGTAAATGAGATGGACACTTCTTGATTAGAACTATTATAAAGACCTACACGCTGAATCTTTTTTTCTTCCTTTGAACACCTTATTCCATACTCTTGCGTGCTAAAAGAATAATTGGAGACTGGAAAATTAGATTAAATCAAAAATTAAAGTCTTTGGTTTGATCTAAACAGAAGTTAAAACATCTTCCAAATAAGAGGCCAGCAGCCAAATATTAATGGTGTTATTTTATTACAACAGTCCATGTGCATTTTGCTTTTACTCAAAGTCTTAAGTTGGCCATCGCACTACAGCGTAACCACCATCGCACTTCAGCGTAAATATCAACAAGTTAACGTCACAATGTTACCATCGCACTTCAGCGTGTTAACCATTGCACTTCAGCTTAGACCATCGCACTTCAGCATGACCATCGCGGTTCGGAGTACCATCGCGGTTCCGAGTCCTACATATATATATAATATGTATCACCCTTAATGTTACCATTAGTATCCACCATAATATAAAAGTAATAAGTCACCATCTGTCATTCACAAACCAAATTTCATAAGCTTAGAGGGGGTAAGTATCAAATAATTTTGTTTCAAACATTCTTTATGGAACAAGTTTAAATAATCAGATGCAAATGTTCCATTTGAAGTGCAGTCTTCCTTCAAAAGTGATTTTTTTTAAAACAAAGTATTTAAAACGATATGTCTACTAACCATGTTTGTAGATCTCCCTGTCATGGTTGACTGAACACCAGATGTAGGAGTTGAAGCTCCTGTTTGAGGGCTTGAGGTTCCTTGAGACTGTCCATCTGAATGGGTTTGTACTACATAGAAGTCTACAATCTCTCCAGTGGTACCCTGGTCTGGACTGTCAAATGAAATATAAAACAATGATTGTGGGACTAAGAGTTTTTATAGACCAACCCTTATATAAGGACCAGTCATCTTGGTATCACATCCTGATCTTGGCTGTAATATCAATTAAATAAAAAGAGACATCTTTTGTTTAACAAATTGCTTAGATAGGGGCCTTAACAATGCTTAAGGGCAAATGATACAGTTACAGGGAAGGTAAATGTATAAAATTTTGACCCCATTTATCTCTAAAAGCAGTACATGAAGGTATTTTTTTATGACATGTTTGCATTGAAGAGGTGAAAAATAGGTTATATGCATATTCTTGTCCAAAAATCACTGTGGCATCAAAACTTAATAAGATATAATTGTTAGTGGATTAAGTATCTAATTATACAGACATCATGGATAATCTACAGAATTCGATATTTCATAAGGAACAACCATGAAACTAAGGAAAACGTGCATGAATTTCCATGATGTAATGGGTAGCAACGTCCGGGGATTATGGGTTAGCAACACTCAGGGGCTACGGGTTTTGTAACGACTTGCATAAACCAATCAAAATCCTAGAAATATACTAAGCTGGGGATAATTTTAAATAAAATGCTATGTTATTTCTTCAATGAAAAAAACCAATATTACAGTCATTCCTTAATAATACCTACTTTTTAAACTGTTCAATATCCATCTCATTATCATCATCTAACCAGACTGGTGGGTTGATTACTGGACCAACGTCCAACTCAATGATTTCTTTTTGTGTTGATAATGCCAAACAGTTGGAATTAGCCTGTGAATAAAATATATTTTATTATCAACATGAAATAATAAATTTAGTATTAATAAACAAGCTAAATACAAATTTTTATCCAAGTTTAATGTAAATTGGTTAACTTTTAGAGAGTACCAAAACCCACTTTTAGTTTACCCAATGTCATACTTAAAGTGGTGAAGAAAATGTAACTGTAGGAGCAAAATTAACTTATGTAAACAAAAACTTTAGAATTCTCTTGTGTTTTTCTTATTGAAGTTCTGGTGAGTTGTCTTTCCATCAATAAAGTGTATCTAGTACAAGTAATCTCTTTGTTACATCAGCTTAATGTATAAGTTTGGCATCTATGAATGAATTAAAGTATCTTATTGTGTTGGTTTTTTTTTTATATATCGTGAATTCTGATACGGAAGCCTCACAAATGAAATCATGAATCTAAACAATAAATAAGTTGGATCTGAGTTGGGTGTTTTATTGCAGTTTTTCCTTCTGAAGTTCTAATAAACAAGAATGTGTCCTCAGTACACGAATGCCCCACTCGCACTATCATTTTCCATGTTCAGTGGACCGTGAAATTGGGGTAAAAACTCTAATTTGGCATTAAAATTAGAAAGATCTTATCATAGGGGACATGTGTACTAAGTTTGAAGTCGATTGGACTTAAACTTCATCAAAAACTACCTTGACCAAAAACTTTAACCTGAAGCGGGACAGACGGACGGACAAACGAACGGACAGACGGACGGACGAACGAACGGACGGACGGACGCACAGACCAGAAAACATAATGCCCCTAGGTGGGGCATAAAAAGCTAATAATCAATTTTTATCATTTAAAATAAATACTTTTTGTCATGGCTACTTGACTTTCAATAATCAAATTAATAGGAAGAAAAACAAAAATTAAACCTTAACAGACGACAATTGTCTACATGCATTGCACACAAGGAGAACTATTTAAGATAGCACTTAGCTGTTGGTGTAAAGTGAATCTTTTACATATCTTATAAGGCTCCCTGCTCTTTTCACTTTCTCATTTTTTTTAAATTTCAACTACCAATCATATGACATGTATATAAATGCCAAGCAAAACTATTTAAGAACTCCATACTGAAGTTAAACTTATCTTTGATGAAAGTTCTATTGGGCTGTAAATTGCATTTTTTTTACACTTTATATATTAGACTAAAATATATGTTGCAATATAAAATAGCAACAAGAAATTAATTGTAAAAGGGATATCAATGCCCTCAAAATCTAAACATGTTTCATTGTTTCAATAGATAAGTGAACTAACACAAAATTTAGTCATACATCTTTAGCAAGGAATAAAAAAATGACAAGTAAATTATAAACAAATAAAAATTAAATTATGATTCATGCAAAATATAGTACATGCAAGAATAAATAAAGGAAAAATCTCATCTTCATTTGTCAAATAACATATAAAATTTACTAGTGTCTTTTTTAATCTTCATTTTTTTTATTTTTTGTATATTCTTTAATGCAACCACCCTTACCAAAAATTAAACCATCAAACCATCCAGAAACAAAATGTCCCACTTACATAAACCACTGGGTAAAGTGTCTGTAAGAAGCACTTAGATGTTTAAAACAATATAATAGATTATAACTACACTCCCCTCCCCATCCCAACTATCTAGGAAAAAACTCTGTGACATGCATAAACAATTGATAACACTGTCTGTAAATAGAACTAGATGACATACACAATCTCTCTCAACTTCTCTTCCTTCTTAATCATGTCTAAATAATGGTATTTATTGTTTTCAAGCAAAGAAGGGCACAAGCTAATAAAAGTCTTTATCAGAGTTTGCACCACATCTTCAAGTTTGTGTACAAAAGAAATACTTCAAAGGAATAAGCATCCCTGGTCTTGCATTCAACGATACATGATAAAACAAATGCACTGAAAGTTTAGCTTAATAGTTTCAGATGAGTTGGGGACTTTAAAGTTCTACATACAAACTTAATGCTCTGATTTGAAAAATAATTCATTTTTTTTTGGGATGATCAATGCATTTAAATGAGGACATACGGCTGGGTCCGCCTCTGAAATGGTTGCTGTGAGAGCTTGTATTGGTAGTATAGGTCATCTTATCCAAATAACAGTTGTTAAATAATTCCTAAATTATGCCACTCTAACATGCAAATATATAAATGTATATAAATAACATCCAGCGTTAAAAAAACCTAATCTACTGCAACAAATATTATTGTAATAATCCTTAGATAAATTTCACAAAGAGATTACATGTATTATTTTTTATACAGAGCCCAGGTATTAAGGAGATTAAAGCTGTATCAAATCATTATATCATTAATATTAACTAAATTATTTCACCAGACAAAGGGAAATTAAAGAAAGTGAACTGAACAAAGTAACCTTATCTTGTAATCTTATAAAAATAAGGTTATTTTAAAAAACAAGATGTGGTATGATTGCCAATGAGACAACTTAAGTTTGTATTCATTCAAAAACACTGCTCAGATATAAATGTGTTCAAACCAATAAATAAGATTGGAAATGGAAATGGGGAATGTATCATAGAGACAACAATCCAACCAAAAAGCAGAAAACAGCCATTGGCCACAAAAGTGTCTTCAATACAGCAAGTAAAACACACACATGGAGGCATGCTTCAGCAACATGATACAGGTTGCTGTACTGATTGTCAGTAATAAATCATTCATGTTGATTTAACTGGACTAACTTTTTATTTTTCGTAAATACATTTGAAATGTACTAATACAGACAAGTGATTTGCCAGTTCTCACATCAAATCAAATCATGGTTTTGTACTTTGCCACCTATGAGGGGGGGGAAATATTAGGACAAACACAGTTACCATGCCATAGGTCCAAAGATAAAATCACAGAACTTTTGAATGATAATTGATCTGATTAAATATTATGAATGAATATAATTATATACATTGAATTAATAAGAATATAGTCAACATATGGTTATTTGGAAGTTATTAGTAATCTTATTTCCTGAAAAGCTGTCTTCTAACAAAACAAAACTGATGATTGAGAGAATTACCAAGCATGAGCCTCAGAATAGTTTATTTATTCAGAATTGAATTTGATGCATCAACTGTCTTGTTTTTTTTCAGGAAATGGAAACACACACACAAATGCTGTCACTATGATTACAGAGACTGTGGTCTACTTTGGGAAGAGATTAGTGTGAACAGGTTATACATGTTAGTTAATAATAAATAGCATTAATGTGCAGTGCAAATTACATACTGTTTTCAAATCCTCTTTTTCAAAATGGAAGAGATTCTGACAAGAGATATGAATTCACCGTATCAGAATTCAAATGAATAAATGACACAAAATAGATTTACTAACACATCATTAAGAAAATATGAAATGCTCCATCAAAATGAAATCTTTGTTCCAACTGCTTTGTATCAGAGTTATCTAGTTTTAACAGTAAAAATTAACACTTAAAATTCTGGTGTTTTAATCTTCCCTAAATGCATGAAGACAAGTTTCAGGATCATGCAAGAGGAATTAGGTAAATTTGTAAACATTTAAAGCAGATCAGAAGTTAGATTTTGATTTATACTGTTTTTACTAATACAGATTATTATTACATTGTTTCATTTTCTAAACAAAGCTATATGTAGGGAGTTCAATGAAACTTTACATGATTTTGATGGGTACACAGAAAATGAGTATTGTGACACAATATCTTATTTATTTTTTGAAAGGATTTATTACAAGGGCTATCTTCTCATATTTTTTTATAAAAATTTTATTGTTTGATTCTATTTACAGAAAAGATGTGTTTTTTTCCTTGTATAATCTATAAATAACAATTTAACACAACCTTAAGCTTGAACCAGATGCTCCACAGGGCGCAGCTTTATACGACGGCAGAGGTCGAACCCTGAACAGTTGGGGCTAGTATGGACACAACATTCAAGCTGGATACAGCTTAGAATTTGGATTGTGATTAAATAGTTGACACAGCATAGGTTTATGATTATGCTGTTGAATATTAATCCCCTCAAAAAAACAAATATTTGAAGAAATTTTCATTTTAATTTCTGAAATCTATAACCCCCATAACCATCCCTTTGTAGTATGGGTACTTGTGGTATAATTTCAGAGAGATTTATACACTAAAACACAAGTTATTGACTAAAAACTACAAAAATGCTTATTTGGGCCCCCAACTAAATGAAACCTCCCTTGGTGCAAGAACCCCAAAACTCAATTCCAGCTTTTCCTTTGTAGAAAGAAACCTTGTAGTTTATTTTTAGAGAGATCCATACATTTAAACACAAGTTATTGTCTGTAAACTAGAAAAATGCTTCTTTTTGGTCCTTTTTTGGCCTCTTATTCCTACATGTTCGGGGAAATTAACCCCAAACTCAATCCCAGCCTTCCCTTTGTTATATGGAACCTTGTGGTACAATGTCAGAGAGATCCTACAGTTACACACAAGTTATTGTCCTGAAACTAGAAAAATGCTTGTTTTTGGCCCCTTTTTAGCCCTTATTTCCTAGACTGTTTGCCCCACAACCCTAAAAATAAATCCCAACTCTCTACTTATGGTATGACCACTGTGGTGCAATTTCAGAGCAATTGAAATACTTATACACAACTTATTGTCCTGAAACTAGATAAATGCTTGTTTTTGGTCCCTTTGGGCCCCTAATTCCTAAACCTATGGGATCATAACCCCCAAAACCAATCCCAATCTTCCTTTTGTGGTTATAAACATTGTGTTAAAATTTTACAGATTTCTATTTACTTATACTAAAGTTATTATCCGGAAAACCATCTGTCTTCCAATGACGCTGACGACGACAACGTGATACCAATATACAACCAAAATTTTTTTAATTTTTGAGGTCGTATAAAAGCCAACTATCTTAAATGTAGTAAAGAATTTGTACAAATTGGAACTTGACTTGTATGATTAGAAACTGGTTGCCCTAAATCAGCTGCCCTAAATTTGTCAATACCCACATTATAAATTATAAATATAAAATAATTTGTTATATAAGTAAGGATTTAGGAAATAAAGCTAAGCAACCCACAAATCCTTGATGTCTCCACTCACCTCCCCATATATACTCTTGTAAGCAATTTTAAAATATCAACATCATATAAACTTCAGTCATATTTGACTTATATCATTTAATACAAAAATAAAAATAAAAAGACTTTGTATGATTGCCAATGAGAGAACTCTTCATTAGACTATAGACACCATATTATGACATACAACAACTATAGGTCACTGTACAAACCACATTTATGTAGCTATAGTTTTTATACATTGGTTCTTATTCAATGCTCAAACTTGATGACAATAGCATGACTCGATGTTGGCTGATCAAATGAAAGTAAATCTAAATAATCACATAACTTTTATTTTAAGATGAAATTAGTTCTAAAATATCAATTGCCCTGATTATAAATCATAAAAAGCAACAGACAAAAACTTGAAGCACAGCTAACTTACTGATCCTTGTATCTTCAAAAAATAAATTTAGATTCATTTATATTTTGTAAGGGATATTTCTAGAAATTGTTGTTTGTTACTACAAAATTTTACATTTTAACTTTTGTACCTAAAATTACACTGATTATAAGAATATAGGAAATACTTAATAAATAAAATGCGGAATCCTATATCAGTCACATGCATAACAACTAAAAGAAGTAGCCTGTGTGAGTCTACTGACTTCTTAACATATAACTATGATACAATAAGAGCAGGCTAACAACTATTAATAAAAGTATTGGGAGCAGTAATAATTATTAATCATCATCAAGGTAATATACCTTGATTCCGAAGGTCACAAATATAACTTTTCAAATTTTAATATTTCGAATGGTCCATTAAATGATTTTTTACCATGTGTTCTATTTTCAGTTGCAGCAGATATATGAAAGTGGCTGGTGAAATCATGAGACAAACTATTTAAAATTGACATGCACACATGAGATGATTAGTTAAATTGTATTTCAAAAGGTTCTTTAGTTTCAGAGGAAATAAGTTCTTACAACGGTTAATATGAGATTGGCAATGGATGCCAACTGAATTCAATTTTTTTAAAATTCTAAAAAAATCGTCTCTTATGTGTCATTAAAATAACAGTGATCATGTACTTTCAAACAAATCTTGTCTTTAAATGTCATCAAAATAACAGTGACCATGTGCTTTTGGATAAATCTCGTCTTTTTGTATCATTAAAATAACAGTGACCATGTGCTTTTGGATAAATCTTGTCTTTTTGTATCATTAAAATAACAGTGACCATGTGCTTTTGGATAAATCTCGTCTTTTTGTATCATTAAAATAACAGTGACCATGTGCTTTTGAATAAATCTCGTCTTTTTGTATCATTAAAATAAGTGACCATTTGCTTTTGGACAAATTTTGTTACAAATTTTACATTAGTAAATCAAATTCAACAATGTTTTCATTGTACATCATAAATTAACTACCAATTACTATGTTTAGTCCGACACAAATGCCTTATCACAATATGCTAGTATTTACACGATCTAAAATATTATACACATGTTCCCCAACAACCTTAGTATACCTGTATGCATGTGGATAAGATGTTAAAGTGCAATAGTTGACATATTAATTTGTCAGTAGAGAAGCTGAAAATAATTGTTGTGACTTTTACCTCCATGTTGTTACCCTGAATTCATTTTGTCAAGTAAATATTATGTACTTACAAATAAATCAACAAATATCTCCATTATTATTTGGGTAAACATTTTAAATTTATATTATGCAATCCTACTGATGATTTCCCACATTTCATGTTATTTAAAATAACTTTGTCCCAAGCAAGCATTCTTATATACAATGCTTATATA